>NC_084602.1:33543311-33645811 GCF_033807715.1 Cololabis saira
GAATATTCCGAATGTTTCAGTAACCGGAATATTAGCGATAATCCGAATTTTGACTGAATTTAAACATAGTCAATGTGACACATAAGGAGCTATCGTCCAAGCATAAAACTGATATTTTGTGCCTAACTCTGTTATTGTTGCTTCCTTCACAGTCTACTATAGGTATTTTTGTTCACAAATTCTTGCGAGTTGGATGTAACTTCCTGATGCCCAACATGGTTCTACCAAGCTGAACATTCATCCGTTAACAAAAGTAGACCATTATTTGTGTAGGCTGCAAGCTCTTGATGATGTTCTTGTACAGCACTGCTGCTCAAAGTTACTGCATTATATCACAGAATGGAGAAATGTCCTCAGATTTATTTTCCATTTTATTTAATATGCCATAATACTATTCAGTTCAACAAAACATTATTAACCCCTAAAGGGCAATTAGATGTTACAGTAACTGTCGTTATTGAAGTTTCTTCAATGAGCCATTATAGATGGTTATAGCTGGAGGCAGGAAGGCTTTCCTTTAGCGGTCTGTGTCGCAGCGGATCTGACTGAAGACTGAAGCTCTGTTGTTCAATTAGTCTTGTGAACAGAATGTTCACTCAGTTTTGTTTTTCCTTTCATGAAGCATCCTTTTCAGCACAAAAAGGCTCCGGAACAGTCCCCAGAACAAAGCCAGATTTGATATTATACAGTATGTACATCAATTTCAAGAAGGAAGCATGTCATTAGTTCATGTCATATGTGCGTTGTGTCCAGGGACAACCTAATGGTGCTAAAGCGCCATAAGAAAATGTAACTAGGATTGTTGGCTGTGCTTTTACGGATTTTTTGTTTTGTGGTAAAAAGTGCAAAAAGTGTTGCATCTGCAGATCATGAGACAACTTGCATCTTCGCTCATCGGCTAGCAAGGATTCACTCAATGAAGTTGGTTCAACAGGACTGTTTTTGCACCGGTGCATAGTAGATAAAATTCTCTCTATAGGGGTGTGCGGGGGCTTGCGGACCGATAAACCAGTGCTAAAACTCATTTTCATTGTCCTCTTTCACGGGCTGGTATCATGCAGATCAGAACTGTAGCCTGGTCGTGCTAAAATGGGGACTTAAAACTTTGTGTTAAAGTTTCTACAGAATTCTTGATCTGCTCATTGGGTAGGAAACCTGACTATAAACACTGTAGGGTATCGTGTAGTATCGAATCCACGAATCCAACCTTCATCCGGGGAGTATATTTTTATCCAAAACATTGCCACATTTAAGAAAAGCATTAAAAAAGAATAAAAAAAAATTAGGGCTGTAATCAATGAAATAAATTTTTGGTTGACTGAAGCCCAAAAATTTTGAGTAAAATTCGACTGATGGGCTATTTTGCCTTCTTTTTCTTTTTTTCTCTCTTTTTTTGCGGCCGGAGTCGTCGTTGATTTGCTATATATTAAATCGTCTTTTGATCCGATGTTTTGCACTAAAATTAAATACTCACTACAGCCATCATTTTGCACTGTACACGGCGGCGGCAAGTTTCTTTTTTTTTGGTTAAACTACAGTGTGGCTAACGCATATTTGTCGGAGTGAGATGATTAACATCCAGCACCGGGATCCGCCTTCAGTTACAAGACAATTATTAGTCTAAAATATTGAAATATGTCAATTCTGTTATGGTCATATTGTCAGAACGGACGTTTTGAGTTGATCTAACATCTTGGATGAGGAGATGTGATATCCAAACTGTTGCTTGCAAAGTTTGCATTCAACTTTTTTTCCATTGTCTATTTTTATGAAATTCTGCCACACTGCAGATGTCTCTGACATGATAGAGTTCAACAAATCACCAGACCTTGTCCTTCCCCAATAAGGAGCCCTGAGGTGCTCCAGATGTTTGGGGGTGGGGGGTAAATCTATCTGTCTCTGGTCAGTGGGTTGGTTTAATCCAAAATACCCAAAGATAGACCGTTACCTGTGAGAGAGGTGTGCTCTGAAAACCCCGAATTTAGAACTTGGTACTTTCCTCCCGATGAAATTAAATTAAATTAAAGAATCGACCAATCAGAATTTTCGTCGAGCCAGGCCACATGGACAAATAAATTAACCCTATCGACTGGGAGATTACAGCCGTAAGAAAATATATATAATTTTTCACCTTTAAATTAAAGCAAAACAGTTTTCATTTTAACTGTACTTGATATTTTAACAGCTGCTGCAGTGTGCACTTCACATGTAAACGTGAAAAAGCACACAATGATCACCTGGCGAGAAAAGATAGATGCATTATGCTCTGCCTGCAGTTAAACCATGCATGATCATTTTCCATGCTTCACATGACCACCGTCAATAGTTATAATAGCCACACTCTGTTCCTGCAGATCAGCTTGTTTGTCTGAACCACACTTACTCAGAAAGAACGCCTCTGTCATTCAAATGCCGTGAAATGGGGGCACTTAAAAAGCCAGAAAGAGCCGGAAAGAACACTTCTGCTTAAAAACGTCATGTATCTACGGGAAGATGAGAGGAATAGCAACTTTATGTTGCCATATTCTCCACATTACAAACGAATGCTCGGCAGTTTGCCTCTCAATTGCCTGTGGTGCTTCAAATGGAGAATATTCAAGTTCAAGCTTGTGTAAAGAGACTGGTCAAAGTGTTGACTTAGTAAAGTATATGTGCTTATGTACGAGCATGGTTCATGAAACTGAAAACAGCCGGATACAATTTTAAGACAAAAACAAAAATTCAAGGAGTTAAATATAAGAATGTACTTTCAAATGAAAAACTACCAATCAATTTCAATGACTTTTTGATGAAACTCTCATATTTAAGAGTCTTGAGTACAATCTATGCCTGCAATAATAGAAATAGTTCTTACCATTATGCTGAAGAACTTCTGCTATTGAAGAAGAATAAGAGAGATACATTTATGGCTTGATGCGGAAAATGATTTTTAAAGAGTTTTGATAAACTTTTTCAGGGTGCGGAAACTGAATTTCCTCTTTTTGAAATATTCTCTTTTTCTTGGATTCCTCAACCTTTATATATATTAAAAGAAACAAAACTGTAGAACTAAAGTTGTGTGTTTGGTTCTCACAGGTCTGTTTAAAGGGGCTTTCACATAGAACGCGGTTTACACCGCCGGGGTGGGCGCAGACTCGGCGCTGACTCGGCGCAGAGCAGCGCGTACATATTTGTTGCAAGTTGCTTGACGGCCGAAAAAAAGTTTTTCCGGTCTGGCGCCGTTTTCCCACTCGTTTGGACGTACAGTAGCTACAGCTCGGTTTGAAAAATGTATCTGTCCCTGTTTCAAAGAAAAGCCCTTGCTTTAGTTCTTCTTCTGAGGAGGAGGAGGAGACGAGCAGCAGCAGCAAGGAGGCTCCATGAAATCCTCATGAGAAGACAGGATTTGGGGGAATACAGGCTCGTTGGAGCTCCAGCTCCATGATGAGCTTCTACTTCAGGCTACTACTTCACAACCAACTTCAGGCTTCATCACTGCAGCTGAACGCCTGGCCTCCCTTCCTCTCCTTTAGAGCGCTGGAGCGCTGGAGAGCTCCTTCAGCAACAGGCTCCTTCACCCTAGGTGTGTGAAGGAGCGCTACAGAAGATCCTTCCTCCCTGCAGCTGTGAGACTACACAACCAGCACTGCTCACAGTAGACCACAAACAATACAAACAATCCTGACAATAAAAACCATTCTGCAACGGGCATAAATAACATCTGTAAATATCCATCTGTTTTTCTTTTTGTATACTAGAATTTTTTTATTTATTACTATTTTTATTCTCCTTCTTATTCTTATTATTATTATTATTATTGTATATACTGTTTATAGTGTTATAGTGTTTATTATTATTATTATTATTGTTGTGTGATATTGTGTGATATTGATGCCTCTTGTTTTGCACTATCCCCTTTGCTGCTGTAACCTGGAAATTTCCCCTCTGGGGGACTATTAAAGGATTTCTTATCTTATCTTATCTTATCTTATCTTATCTTATCTTATCTTATATATCTGCCCCTCAAGTTTTTCCATTTTTTCTTCAAGTCATCCACTGTAAATAGTTAAAAACATATTTTATTAAAAAACCTTTCTGAACTATGTTGTTGTTTTTTAGCTCATGTCAGTCATCTAGATTTTTAGATATACTGAGTGTACATGTAGTAAAGTATGTGCTTCAGTTTACAAAAGTGTTGACACGTGGGCTTTTCATAACCATATATTGATAAATGACTCAATTGATCCTGATATGAGGCATGGAAATGCTATATTTTATTTTAAACTAACATTTTATTGTTAAAAGAGCAAAGGAATATCAAATTTCTATCACTTTTAAACACACCTTGTATGTCCAAATTCTGGGAGATTTCTCTCCACCTTTGTCCCTTTTTAATGATGTCACGATAGTCCTGCAGTCTTGTATTCCACAGCTCCTCACACAGACTCACAACCAAGATCATTCTTTCCTCCATGTTGATCGTCTCTGATCGACAACCTGCAAGTTTTTTTTCACCCTCCACCACCTTCTCTCCTATTGGACACCGCCGAGATGTCGTCACAGGGCGCACGATGAAATTAAAAAATGTTCAATTCGCAGCAGCAGCCTGCGCCCTCTTGCGCAGCGGCAGCACATACACAATGAACGGGAAAGCCGGCGGCGGCCGCCGCTTTGCGCCCTCTATGTGAAAGCCCCTTAAGGAGGCAGCCAGTTTCACAGCTAAAGGTGAATCAGAGATGAAGTGATATTTGTGCCAAATCAAATGTAATCAAATCAAAAATGAAAAAACAAACACACAAACAAACAAACAAACAAACAAACAAACGGTTACCTGGTCAGCTTAGAAGAAGAAACTAACATTCAAGCAGAAAGCTCTTGAAATTAAGTAAATGTGGAATTTTAAAGGAACTGCCTTTTAGGCCCTGTTTACACGTAGCAAAATCGGTGGTGTTTTCATGCGTTTTGGCCGTTCGTTTACACGAAAACGAAGCTCAAAGTCACCAAAAACGATCAGTTCTGAAAACTAAAACAAAGTGGAGATTTTCAAAAACTCCGTTTTCACATTTGCTTGTAAACAGAGGGAAACGGAGATTTAGGCTTCAGAACGTCACATTATGAGACAGAAACGTCACCAGCGTCATTTGTGCGACCTGTGTTTACAATTAGTTTGGCCACCGTCAATATTTTCTTGTATTTTACCTGTTTTATATTCTAAAGTCACACTTAAGTAACTCCACTTCTCTGTCACTCCAAACGAAAGATTCTCGTTCCGTCTTGGAAGTAACTGGCAGTCAAGGCTGATTTATGGTTCCGCGTTACACCAACACAGAGCCTACGGCGTAGGGTACGCGGCGACGTGCACCGTACGTAGGCTACGCCGTCGATTTAACGCGGAACCATATTATTCAGGCTTCACACGTGTCATTTGTTGACGTTTTTTTCCAGGATTCTGATTGGCTAGCATGACTTTACGCTTCTCGTTACACTGCCCCCTGCAGGTTTGGCTGCTCATAGCACCTTAACAGCGTATTTATGTGGGTTTGTGTAAACGAGGATATTTTTCAAAACGTAGAGGGGGAAATATCCGTTTTTGTAAATACCCGGCTATGTGGAAACGTGGCCTAAAACAGAGAAGAGTGCAATGTATTAGAATCTCAACCAGTAAGCAAAAGTATTTTCAATCTTTCTACTCCAACAGAAACACAACAATCTGCATGGACAGTTTAGCCCTGTTAGAAACATACCTAATATTGCATAAATCTAGTCAATATTTCCGTATTTTATTTTCCTTTCTTTGCCAACATACAAGCACATGAAGAGTTGGTCATTGTTTGTGGATATTTCTGCAAAACGTAGAGGGGGAAATATCCGTTTTTGTAAATACCCGGCTATGTGGAAACGTGGCCTAAAACAGAGAAGAGTGCAATGTATTAGAATCTCAACCAGTAAGCAAAAGTATTTTCAATCTTTCTACTCCAACAGAAACACAACAATCTGCATGGACAGTTTAGCCCGGTTAGAAACATACCTAATATTGCATAAATCTAGTCAATATTTCCATATTTTATTTTCCTTTCTTTGTCCCAACATACAAGCACATGAAGAGTTGGTCATTGTTTGTGGATATTTCTGCTTTAACGTTCCTCCCAAACATGTGAATCCCAGTTGTACAGGGCTGAGATCATTGTAGAAAACACCACTGCTGTACCTCCAAAACAGTTCTACGTTGCTTTCATTGCATATGTTGTGTCACCAATCAACTGCACTGAAAAGCACAACCCCATTAGTTGCCCCTCATATCCCCGAATATATCAGAGCAGAGAGTTTATCCATACAGAACAAATCTGGTAGTTTTTGTCACATCGTGAGTAAACACCTGTGGCCTAGATCCGCTGGAAGCCACATGTGTTTGTGGCATCACACTCAAAAGACAGTTCCCTACTTTTAGATCTATAACCGCTACGAACCTTCTCCACACCTTTTATTGCTATCATTCAACTTTAGATTGATCTTCGTTTCATATGTTTAAAGAATGCAGTTCAGGACTAAATGGCCTTAATGTTAATGTCTGAACTGGCCATTCTGGCACTGAGGCTTGTGAATGGAGAACCTTATGTATCTGCCTTCATATAAAAACCTTCTTAAGCCTTGTGCTGTCTTCAGGTCAAGGAGGGAGGAAGAGAAGAAGGGAGGAAAGAAGGAAGGAAGGAAGGAAGGAAGGAAGGAAGGAAGGAAGGAAGGAAGGAAGGAAGGAAGGAAGGAAGGAAGGAAGAAAAGAGGAAGGGAAGAATGAAGGAGAGAACAGGGGGAAGGACGGAAGGAAGGAAGGAAGGAAGGAAGGAAGAATGAAAAGAAGGGAGGAATGAAGGAAGGAAGGAAGGAAGGAAGGAAGGAAGGAAGGAAGGAAGAATGAAAAGAAGGGAGGAATGAAGGAAGGAATGAAGGAAGGAATGAAGGAAGGAAGGAAGAAAGGAAGAAAGGATGGAAGGAAGGAAGGAAGGAAGGAAGGAAGGAAGGAAGGAAGGAAGGAAGGAAGGAAGGAAGGAAGGAAGGGAGAAAACAAGGAAAGAAGGAAGCAAGGAAGGAAGGGAGAAACGAAGGATGGAAGGAAGGAAGGAAGGAAGGAAGGAAGGAAGGAAGGGAAAAACAAGGAAAGAAGGAAGGAATGAAGGAAGGAAAGAAGGAAGGGAGAAACAAAGGATGGGAGGAAGGAAGGAAGGAAAGAAGGGTGAAGGAAGGAAGGAAAGAAGGAATGAAGGAAGGAAGGAAGGAAGGGAGAAAAGAAGGAAGGAAGGAAGGATGGAAGGAAGGAAGGGAGAAGGAAGGAAGGAGAGAGCAGGAGGAAAGAAGGGAGGGAGGAAGGATCAAAGGAAGGGAGAAGGAAGGAAGATATGAAGGATGGAAGGAAGGAAGGAAGGAAGGGAGGGAGAAACGAAGGGTGGAAGGATGGAAGGAAGGAAGGAAGGGAGAAAAGAAGGAATGAAGGAAGGAAGGAAGGAAGGAAAGAAGGAAGGAAGGAAGGAAGGGAGAAAAGAGGAAGGGAAGAAGGAAGGAGAGAGCAGGAGGACAGAAGGAAGGAGGGAAAGAAGGAAGGAAGGAAGGAAGGGAGAAAAGAGGAAGGGAAGAAGGAAGGAGAGAGCAGGAGGAGAGGAGGAATGAAGGAAGGAAGGAAGGAAGGGAGAAACAAAGGATGGGAGGAAGGAAGGAAGGAAAGAAGGGTGAAGGAAGGAAGGAAAGAAGGAATGAATGAAGGAAGGAAGGAAGGGAGAAAAGAAGGAAGGAAGGAAGGAAGGAAGGAAGGAAGGATGGAAGGAAGGAAGGGAGAAGGAAGGAAGGAGAGAGCAGGAGGAAAGAAGGGAGGGAGGAAGGATCAAAGGAAGGGAGAAGGAAGGAAGATATGAAGGATGGAAGGAAGGAAGGAAGGAAGGGAGGGAGAAATGAAGGGTGGAAGGATGGAAGGAAGGAAGGAAGGGAGAAAAGAAGGAAGGAAGGAAGGAAGGAAGGAAAGAAGGAAGGAAGGAAGGAAGGAAGAAAAGAGGAAGGGAGAAGGAAGGAAGGAAGGAAGGAAGGAAGGAAGGAAGGAAGGAAGGAAGGAAGGAAGGAAGGAAGGAAGGAAGGAAGGAAGGAAGGAAGGAAGGAAGGAGAGAGCAGGAGGAAAGAAGGAACAGGAGAATTAGGTAATTTTGACCCAAAGACGGTACAAGGGTTAAGGTGGACTTGGATAATGAAGCCTTTCCTTCTAACGGGGGGATCTGGGGCAGTAGGGGCTATAACGTCATCATCAATATCTCCTGTGAATATCCAGCTTCTATTTTTTTTCTTCTTTTTCTTAGAAGCACTAAATTGTTTATTTGGCCGTTTTATCTTTTTTGCCATCCCTCTGATATATTTCTTTTTCTACTGTTTAACATTAATACAGATACAGGGGAAGCTTGTCACATCAGAGATTTATTATTAAACTACTATCATTTAAATGAATATTTCTCAGATCAAAGGCAAATGTTTGGGGTGCCACTGAGATAGATTTTGTGAGGTTTTTTCCTGAGCTCCTTGTGGCACACCATTTTTGTTCCCTTATCACTACTTCAGAGTGCAAAGTAAATGTGCTCGGTAGGAGTGGAAGATGCAGATATTCAACTCATGATACGATGTATATCAAGATATTCAGCAACGATACGATTTGATACGATTCGATATAATCTGATGCACTTACATAATTTTCTGAAAGATTTAAAAGGGAAAAGGTGGTTTTGGTGACATGTTGTGAATGTTCTATTTAATTGGATTGAATTAATTGAACCGCAAACTAAAAACATCAATTACACAATATATGTGTCTCTGATTGGACAGTCTACAGCAGTGTTTCCCAACCTCGGCCCTAAAGGCCCACTGTCCTGCATGTTTTAGAGGTTTCCCTTCATCATCACACCTGATTCTAATTATTAGTCCTAATTAGCTTGTCATCAAGGCCTGCATAATTCTGTTGATGACACAGCCACTTGTATCACGGTGTGCTGAAGCAGGGAAACATCTAAAACATGCAGGACAGTGGGCCTAGAGGACCGAGGTTGGGAAACACTGGTCTACAGCTTGCAAATGCGAGGAGAAAGGAAAGCCATCTGAATTTATTCCCAGTGTTATCCCTAAACTGCACGAGAGCGACAGTGACAGCCAGTCACCATCAAGAGAGCAAAGTGCATTTAGACTACCAGATAGTGTCAGACCCTGCACGCTAATCCCCTGGTTGCATTTTGCTCAGGACAAGGCTTCGCGTTCACCCTGAAGCGAAGGCAACTGACAAACAAAGTTCCTAATGGCGTGCTTCTGGAACTTAAACACAGAGCTTCAGAATGCTCAATTGTATTTGGAACTAGGGCTGTTCGATTAAACGATTTTAAATCGTAATCGCGATTATGTAATTAGAACGATGTTAAAACGTGAAAATTGTAAAATCGATTTTTCACCTTTTTTTTTTTTTTTTTTTTAACCTTGTCTGCACACATATTAATGATTGATACCATTTTAATGATTGATGGAAATACCTCTCAATACCTGCGACAAGTGCCCCATCGGAGAGGCTCTTTAGTGTAGGAGGGGGCGTTGTAACATGCCACCGGGCATCCCTCAAGCCAGATGCCGTAGACCGGCTCGTGTTCCTTGCAAAAAACTTGAAAATGTGAATATCAAATGTAATGACTGACATTACACACCTCTACCTCCTTCATGGGTTGCATTATTATTTAGCATGCAAAGACCCAGTTTAGTTTAATTAGAAAATGTCTTGTTTTATTTAATTGGAAATATAACTTACTGTATGTTTGCAAGTGCTGATTTGCTGATTTTTCTTTTCAGAGATAAAACTTTATATTTTATTATATTTTTTAAAACTTTTTTTCAACTTATTTTACAGAGTTTTGCACTTTATTCATTCATTTTTGGTTTAATAAGAGCAAAGTTTGCACTTAAAGCCCAATGGGGCAAATGTTCAATAAAAAAACAGCATATTTGAAATCATTTCTTTGCCTTTTGTCAATTCACAAAATAATCGTAATCGTAATCGAAAATCGGATTTTGAGAGAAAAAAAATCGAGATTTTATTTTTGAGCAAAATCGAACAGCCCTATTTGGAACATATAATAGTTTGGCTGGTTCTTGTTTTAAGTTATTTTACAGTATTTGCACCTGCGAGAGGCTAATAGTGGGAGGTGTTTTTCCAATTCACCCGGCAGCTCCAAAAGTGAATGAGGGCAACTCCGCTTCCTTTGGGGAAAGTATTCGGTGAGGCTCTTTTTGCCGAAGTTACCGTACGTAGATGACTAGGGATGGGAATCGAGATCCGGGTCTTGTTGAGAACCGGTTCCCAGTGTTTCAATTCCTTGGAATCGTTTGCCTTTTTCGCAAACGATTCCCTTATCGATTCCAGTGGGCGCGAATGACGTCACCAAGCAACGTGCGCATTTGCGCCCAGCAGGAAAACACAGGGACAAAGCTCTAAAGTTTGGTTACATTTTACCAAAAAGGATGACAACAGGCCGACAATTCTTGCATGTGGACATTTTAACAAAGGGGGGAAACTGTTAGGACTCGGCCGGCTGATGCGCTGGGAGCGCGGAGTCAGCCGGCGTGTGGTAAGGTGATTTATGGTTCCGCGTTACACCAACGCAGAGCCTACGGCGTAGGGTACGCGGCGACACGCACCGTATGGAGCGCGTCGCCGCGTACCCTACGCCGAGGGCTCTGCGTCGATTTAACGCGGAACCATAAATCATGCTTTAGAAGAGCTGCGCTCCGGCGGACAGCAGAGCTCCTGACACAGCTGCAGCTCGTCAGCTCATCTATGGAGAAGTTAAAGAGCATCTACCGTTGGCTTCTCCTTTCATCAAGGCAGGGAAGAGTATCAGGCCAGAATAGATGAATGTCACCAAGCAGGGACTAAGTTTGTGGTGTTGAACATGTTACTGGACATTCTTGTGGAATTGCTACAAAATAATTTGTTGTTTTTAGTTAATTTCTACAGAAGAATATTTATTTTCTTATTTTATATTAAATACATATTTTACTGTATATTACAAATCATTTTGTGGGGACCCCCGGCACCATCGAGGAGGAATTTTAGTATCAACTTTGTTTTATTAAAACAAAGTTGATACTAAAATGGTTTCTTCTCCTTTTTTCCAAATGAGAATCGATAAAGAATCGAATCGATAAGCAGAATCGAAAATGGAATCGGAATCGAAAAAATCTTATCAATTCCCATCCCTATAGATGACGTTACGTAGTTACGTAATAGGTTACGTAGAAAGCTCCCTGGACTCCCCATCCTGGCCTCATCTCAATATTATGTATGCAAAAGTATAGGGACGCTGTTATATTGTCTTTGGATGCTCACAAGGCAGTTGACATGCCAGAATGTCCAGTTTCAGACACTATTACTGGGCCAACTCCAGAGTTGTTAATTTGTTGAAAGTGTGGCGGTGCAGAGATGCAGGACATTCCCTCATGGTTACAGCTGGAAGCTACCAGAACGTCTATATTTATTGCTCTCTTGTTTGAAAGTTCTGTCCCGATAGCCAAATTAAATCAACATTACTTTAAGCCCTAAGCCTATTTTGCTCATACTTCTCTTATCAATGTTCCATTTGGGGTTTTGATGGTTAAACTCTTAATCAGTCAATAATGGATCACAGGATCCCATTTAAAAAAAAGATCCTATGTTTTTACCTGGCCAACATGATGCATAGTTCATGGTCTGGAGGGAGAAGGGAATCAGATCTTTGTCAGACTTATTTATTGGTGATGACTTTCTCTCATTTACCCCCTGCAGAGCCCCAGGTACCTCCCTAACTTCCATTCCTTTCATTATTTTCATATCAGGGAGTATGATACGATTTCATCCTCACTTCAAACATCCATGCTTTTCTTTTAAGTACATTTTTCTCCCCTCAGAATCCAGGCTGAAAGTGTCAAACTGTGTAAACTGTTTTATAGTTGGGATCTCTTCTGATTCTATCAGGGAGGCTTATTGGGCCACAGACTTGAATTGTAAAGTGCTCAAGAAGTCCCAGTGTTGTCTGAAATTCATCACGGCACTATTACTTCTTGCCTCAGACTAATTTAGTACAAAAAACATTACACAAAAACAAAAAACCTTTCACCTGTGTCGCCTGTTTTGGTATTAGTTGCAGAACATTTTTAAATTGAATAATCTGGTGTCACTTGATGCTTTTAAGGTTGTTCTGAAAGAATTTGAAGCAAGTATAACTGGCTGTAGATGCTTTGAGTGCTGATTTTGTTTGTGATCTGTATTTCTGATTTGTTTTTAACTGTTTTGTTATTGTTGGTTTGTGCAACTTTGTGTTTGTGCTACTTCCTGTCTTGGCCCGGACTATCTTGTAAAATAGTTTAATCTCAACCAGACTTCTTTTCCTGGTTAAATAAAGCTTCTTATAAACTGAGGGCCTGCTGGTGCATCTATTTTTGTCTAACTTTTGGACTGAATGCTTCTTTAGAAACATATTCTAGAGACATTTGGTCCAACCATGACTGGCTATGTTTAGATGCTCTTCAAAGGCCTCTTAGCTACCACGCATATGTGGCTAAAATTGCATCTGCTATGTCTGCACAAGTCTCGCTCAGAGTGGATTTGACACTACCATGGGACCATTTTTAAACATTATTCCGCTACTTCTCTTGTGAGCTTCACCAGCAAAGCCTTTGGGGCAAGGCTCGTCTATTTAGGCAACTCGGCTGTTGAACTGTGTAACTTGTAACTGTCCTGTGTGAGGGAGCCGCCCCACCACCACCAAGCTAAAACAACAAAAACCTTTCTCATTCCCTCTTCTATTTGCTGCATTTTTCATTGCAGAATTGAAAATAAAAAAATATAGGAAAAGAAAAGCAGATGTTTCAGTGCAGAAGTGTTACTTTATTTGCTTTCCTCTGTGTTTCCTCTGTGAGAAGAACTTATCCTGCCAGTGGGGCAGTGGGCTGCTGAAATGTCATGCATCTGCAGATAGACAAGACAAGACAGCTACCTCCATGGCAACCAGCTCTTCTTCAGTTGGTGACTAAATATCTTTTTCCGCTTGTGTCGATTAAATATTCTGGGGTTTCATTTTAAATTAATGCATGTTAATCTTTCTTTCTTTCTTTTTTTAAAGCCCTTTCACAACTATTTATTTGTTTCAGTGATGATGGGGTTATGGTTTTGTTCCTTTTTTTTCTTTTAAAATGTTTAGATTTTCGTAAATCAATCAATCAATCAAATTTTATTTATATAGCACCTTTCATCCAGGTACATGAAATACAAGGTGGTTTGACATTTTGATTGAAAAATAAGCATAATAAACAAATAAATAAAAACTGGGAGAGCAAAAAATAAAAAACTGGGAGACCAATGCACCCTGACATACAATATAGAATATATAAAATTTATAAAAAGATAAAAGTTCAAGGATTAAGGCTAAAAAATAATCAGTCCACAACAATAAAAAAAAAAAAATATAATAAAAACATTATAAGATAGAGATAGATAAATAAATAAAACAGATACCTTTAAAAAATGTTAAACAGAATAAAACTATAAAAATGTGATGCTACATAAAAGCCAGACCAAAGAGATTAGTTTTTAGTCTACGTTTAAAAATGTCCACATTTCCAGCTCCTCTCAGATCCTCCTCCACAGTTTTGGAGCATAGTGGCTAAAAGCAGCATCACCAAATCAGGTAAAGGTTTCATTTTAGTTTACTTTAAATGTAAATGTAAATCTTGTGTATTGTGTGGTTAGCATCAGGAATAGCAACTGGAGCAACACCTTCAGTCAATTCCTGCTTTAATTCTTTCTTCAGAATACTATTCAGTCACATCCTCAAAAAAGAAAAAAGAAAAAAAAAATGATGCCAAGGGCATCACATCCTTTTCATTAACTCTTGGTCTAACAATTGGATTCACTATTCTTGGACTCACAATTCCCCGGCTAGAAATGAAAACAGTGTTTGTGTAGAAAATGAGTGGGCTGGAAGAGAATTCAAACACGTCACATCCTCTTTCGGACAAATAATCACAGAAGGTGTAAAGTCTGAATGTGGAAGGACAGAAACATGTCATACATGTTGGATCTGAGTAAAACTATGAGCCAATCAGGGGAGAGTTACTCGAGAAGCAGCTGCTCTTCTCCCCTGCAGTACCCGTGCGCCCGACTGCAGAGACCTCATACTGAGGTGATCTAGAACTGGAGACTATCTAATGGACTGAATAACTATAGACTGTATACAACACTGGAAGAATTATGGATGAGAAAGTGATAGTGGCATATTGGCTAGCTGCCAATCATAGTAGAAATGAATGCAACACATATATAAATATAAAAAAAACCTTTATCTCTTGGCATAGTGCAAAAAAAATGCACGCCCCTCAGAGTTGTCATGGGTGTGAATTTCAACGCTGGAGACCAAAACGATTTTTTAAACCGGGCTGCGTCTGCTCCATACGGAAGAGTATTAGGGCCATGCAGGAGGAAAAATATTTGAGAGGGGAAGTCGAAATATCGAGAAAAAAGTTGAAATGTCAAGATTAATGTTGAAGTACAATTTCGAGAAAAAAGTCGAAATGTCGAGAAAAAAGTTGAAACGTCGAGATTAATGTTGAAATACAATTTCAAGAATAAAGTCGAAATTTCGTGAATAAAGTCAGAATTTCGAGAATAAAGTCAAAATGTCTCCTCTGGCCCATCAAATCCATTTAGGAGAGCGACTGACTGTCTCTTCAAAGTCCCAATACTGAGCTAAAAGAGAAAGAATTTATTTGTTACTGAAGCCGATACTGAAGTACAGTTTCACCAGTTCATCTATAGGCCTACGAGGCATTTTGTAAAGACAGTCACAGGCGCTGTTTGTTATAGTCTCAGAAGGTTGACTTTATTCTCTAAATTTCAACTTTTTTCTCAACATTTTAACTTTATTCTCGACATTTCGACTTTTTTCTCAACATTTCGACTTTTTTCTTAAAGTGCATAATGAAAAAAAAATCTTCCTCCTCTAAAACATTATTTTTATTTTTCTCCTGCCTGGCCCTAATACTCTTCCGTAGCTCCAAAGTTAGACTTAAAAAAAAAAAAAATGTCTTCCCATTTTCTTCACCCAGTGCTCCTACCTAAGTCAGTCCTGGGCATTGCTCCCTCTACCAACCCCGGCAGGCCCCACACTGAGCTCAAGTCTCCTCTACCTGAGGAGTGAGCAGGCCGCTTCTGTTCACCAGACAGGGTGGGGATTCTCTGACCCGGCCAGAATTAAACCCAGGACCTTCTAGCTGTGAGACACTACTGTGCCCCCCAAAGTTAGATATTTGATCTTGGGAGTAAATGGAGATCAACCCACTTTTGGAGCCATCTCCTAGCGGCCAGTCAGAGAACTGCAACGAATCTTCCCTCTGCATGAGACTCAACTCGGAAATTACATGGGTGGCGCTTTGTTACATAACTTCATTTGTGTGTTTTGCAGAATGCAGTTTTGAGATGTTTTCATGCAAGAAAATAATTGTTATAACTGCTTATTAGTGGTAGAGTTTTAAAGAGAGTCGATTTTGAAATTTCCTCTGGAGTTTTCAAACTAGACTCATAACTTTAAAGGGACCATTTTATTATTCTTATTTTATTCTGTTGTTATGTCATGCTGTGCGAACTTTCATCTGTATGTTCAATTTACCAAACAATACAGTTTGCAACTGACCTTGTAATTTTCTGTATGTTTTCATGCCATCTATCTTTCAATTATTTTGTTATTGTTCACTAGATTGTATTTTTCATGTCAAATCTTGATTTTGATAATAGTTTTTTGTTCTTTTATCTGTTTTGACGTCCGTTGATTGTTTTACGGCTAATGTTTATTGAATTTTGGGCTTATGATAGGCTATATAGTTTTTGGGTTATTTTCCAATTGTGTATTGATTCTTTTATTCTTCATCTTTCTCCATTTATTAGAGTATTTTCCTCTTCATTTGTATTACAAATGTAGCCAATACGTTTTTTCTAGTTGTGCTTGGTGGACACGTGTTTGGAAACAATGGTGATGTGGGAGACAAAGATGGAAGGCTGGGGGTTGGAGATTCTTCTCCTTCAGGAAATGCCGGTGTCGGATCGGACCAAAGAGATGTGATGTGGCGGTAGGGCTGGGCGATATGGCAAAAAAAGTGATCACGATTTTTTTTCCCATATTGAATGATCTCGATTTTTAATCACGATTTTTTAAATCAGAAGATCCCCCCTCCCTTCTGGAATAAAATAGAAAGAAACCAGAGATTAGTTTTTTTTTTTTTTTTTTATTAACAAATAAAGCAAATAGCATGTTTTAACAACAGCCATATAGAAAATGGCACAACAAACAGGTAGTTTTAAGCAGTTTAAAAAAGTTTCAAATAGTTTTAGCAGACAAAAAAAATTTTCATGATCATTTAAAATGTAAACCAACCAAAAAAGTGCAAGTGAGTGAACTGTAAAACCTGCAGAACTGTGAACAAAAACAGTGCACAGAATATCAAGCCACTAATATTGTTCACTCAAAATCTTAACAAGAATATTTGTCTTATTCCTAGTTAAAATGTCTTATTTTAGTAAAAAAAAATCTCATTAGACTTAAAACAAGACTCATCACTGGAAAAAACATAAATTTTCACCTGTTTCAAGTAGATTTTCACTTAAAATAAGTAGAAAAATCTGCCAGTGGAACAAGATTTTTTTGCTTGTAATGAGAAGATAAATCTTGTCCCACTGGCAGATTTTTCTACTTATTTCAAGTGAAAATGTACTTGAAACAGGTGAAAATTGTCAAATAAGTTATTTTTCTGCTGTTATTTTTCTGGTGATGACTCTAAATGTTGAAATAGCAGTAAAACCACATTCATTTTTATTTCGGGAAGGGGGGGGGGGGGTTTGGTTTTGATGGACAGCTTTTAGCAGGCTTCAGAGCTTCTGGTGTCCGGGATCCCCCTCAGCTCCTTGTATTCCCCTCCTTGAATCCTTGAATCCTTCTCCTCCTCTCCACTGTTAAAGAAAGATTAAAATATCTTCTTCTTCTTTGCGTTCTTTGTATTGCTTTCTGGCACACTCTCGACTCCCGGGACCTCCGTAAACTGATTTATGGTTCCGCGGTACACCAACGCAGACCTTACGCTGTATGGTACGCGGCGACGCGCACGTACGTTGCGCGTCGCCGCGTACCATACAGCGTAGGCTCTGCGTCGATTTAGCTTGGAACCATAAATCAGGCTTTACGAGTGAACGTCTCACGAGGGGCAGTCGCGTTGCGACGCCACTATCGCAAGGAGAAAACAGAGTACTGTGAGCTCATGAGAAGTCCCGGTACGCCGTAAAAAGTCCCGGTACGCCAGAGGCTAAAAGAAAATGTGCTCCTATGCTCATGCAGCTTGCCGCGGCATGTCATGCGCATGATCAATTAATGCAGACAGCGCGGTGCCAGGAAAGCGGGTTGTGATTGGTTGTCGTGCACTTTGCTGCAGCATGTTTTGCACCTGATCGAGAAAGTATACCCACAGCTGATCACCGTGATTGAACTTAATTTGATCGCGATCACAAATCGAGATCGTTTAATCGCCCAACCGTATGTGGCGGCACCGGATTGGACAAAGGACCAGCCAACCACGGGAGCGGCAAAACTTAAACCACGCCCTCTCCACCTATAGTATATAAATGTATTGTGTGATAGCCATGTTGTGTCTTTGTTCACTTTAGGACTATTGAGCAGTGAGCTCATGTTATTCTGTAAAATAAAACGCCTCTGTTGAAACTTGACCAGATCAGGTTCCTCCTTCCAAAGTTTGAAGACAGGCTCAGAATTTCTTTAAAAAAAGAGTTCTGAGAACTGAAACGGTATTAAATTCATCAGTAGTGGGCCACAACTGCTTTTATTTAGTCAGCTATCCATTCACATATTTTCTTAGCCGTGCTTTATTCACGCGGCTTATATTTGGCTCTTTTTGCAATTGTACAAAACAGGGCTGTATGAAAGCTTTTATTTCCTCTTAGACATAAGTGGACCAATATTTTCATTGCAGCAGCAGCTTCTAAATTAAAAATTCACTGTTAAAATTAACACATCTATTACATGCATAACCAAAGAACATCCGAGTTCCCAACAACCCGTGAAACCATTCATGACTCAGTAGTCCAGTAAGCTTCTGGAGATAAAGCTTTTACATAATTGAAATGTGTAATCTCATAAATCAAAGCTTGGAATCTGTGGTTTTATCTCACTTAAACAGAATTATAACCCAAGCACATTTTTGGTGACACCTAACGTAACTTTCTCCACATGCCGTTCATTCTGGATTTAACCGTACACAGATATGAACAAGCGTGTCTCTTTCTTCTTATGGCTGTCGTTGGATTCACAACTATCATTAGCGGAAGTTGTCACACAAGCTGTAATTCGCTTTTCCAAACAAGTCCGAGCCTTCATTACTCAGACAACTGCTGAAAACCAGGAAACACGTAGCTGGAGCTGTTTTACATTCACCTCCTGTGCTAAAGGAACACTTTAGCGTAGTGTAGCCGTACGGACGTGAATCCCATAAAACATGTTCAGTCTCAGAGTAGATTTATCACTGCGCTCCCTTTTTGCTGCAGCCAGCAGTAGATTACATGTCAAAAGTAGCGCAGCGAGCAGATATTTTAGCCAGTAAAGATGGGTGGAGGAAGAGCAGGACACGTCTCAGGAGTGATATTGCTCACTCTTGCCATGAGAAGGGTTCTGGCTGACACTTGATCCTATTGTTCCTAAGACTGATGGCTAACCATAAACCTGCCTGACATCACAGAGGTGAAATGTAGCGACTGGAGAGGCAAAACAGATTACAGGCCTCTGGTATAAAGTACTTGGAGTGGAATCTTCCCTCAGAATTGGCAAATAACTGCAGAGGTGGTTTCCATCATGTACAGTTGAACGAAGGTTAAGAGCCAAAAGCAAGAAGAAAAAGAATGAGTGAAACACAAATCATTGCAAAGGTTGGGCGATTTCATGTAAGCAATTTATGCCCGGGGCTTAGAAAAGTCTCCAGACTGAGCTAACAAAATATTTGCCCATTATTAAATAAAGGAAATTTGAATACAGTAAAATATATATCCTTAAACACACAAACACATGCACACTAGGAATGGGTGATATTTTACCGTTGACGATAAACCGTCAAAAAAATTCCCCACGGTAAGAATTTGTCATCTCACAGTAAAAACGATAAATTCCTGTTGATGATGTTTTTGTGTAAAACTGATTTATGGTTCTGTGTTAAATCCATGCACAATGTACGAGAAGGAAGGAAGGAAGGAAGGAAGGAAGGAAGGAAGAAAGGAAGGAAGGAAGGAAGGAAGGAATGAAGGAAGGAAGGAAGGAAGGAAGGAAGGGAGGAAGGAAGGGAGGAAGGAAGGAAAGATATGAGCAAGAAAGAAAGAAAGAAAGAAAGAGAGAAAGAAAGCAAGAAAAAAAGAAAGAAAGAGAGAAAGAAAGCAAGAAAGAGAGCAAGAAAGAAAGAAAGAAAGAAAGAGAGAAAGAAAGCAAGAAAGAAAGCAAGAAAGAGAGCAAGAAAGAGAGCAAGAAAGAAAGAAAGAAAGAGAGCAAGAAAGAAAGAAAGAAAGAGAGAAAGAAAGCAAGAAAGAGAGCAAGAAAGAAAGAAAGAGAGAAATAAAGCAAGAAAGAAAGAGAGAAAGAAAGCAAGAAAGAGAGCAAGAAAGAAAGAGAGCAAGAAAGAGAGCAAGAAAGAGAGCAAGAGAGCAAGAAAGAAAGAAAGAAAGAAAGAAAGAAAGAAAGAAAGAAAGAAAGAAAGAAAGAAAGAAAGAAATGGGTTTTATCAATTCAATTTAATTGTTGTAGTTTAGTAGCATTTAGTATGTTTTAGAGCAGTGTTTTGGCTCCAAAGACTGAATGTGGTGATAGATTTATAGTTAAAAAGATGGAGTTGAATTGGTATTTTTTTTATGGTCATTTTTATCGTTATCGGGATAAATGCCAGAAATTATCGTGATAAATTTCTTAGTCCATACCGCCCATCCTTACTGCACACACACAAAAGTTACACACTAATAAGATATTTTCAGACAAGCTATGATAACAACATACATTTGCATTGTTTATAATCATGAAATGTTAGAATCATTTCTGTGTGGAGCTGCATTCATTTAGTTCGTGTGTGTCTGGGTGTGTGTTTGGGGAAGAATCAGTTCATCAATCTGTGTAATCAGGTCGGTTGTTGAAGTCGGGCCTCTCCAACTGAAGAAAGCCCGCATCATAATATTGCCCCTCATGGTAGTAAATATTGGCTGCATCTCTTCCTCCACTGCTCTTATCATCCTCATACCCCCATCACTCAGGAACAGGAAGGATGGGAACTCACATGACCTCTTTTCATTAGTCCAGAGTCCAGTCTTCATGCTCCTCACCAAACTAATGCCCTTTTCTTCAATAAACCTCTGTGATGAGTGGGTTTCTAACATTCACACAGCTGCTAAGTTTCTATACCTTGGGTGCTCTAAATATCATGTGTTAAAATACTTTCTCTTACACAAACACAAGATGTGATGTCTGAGAGGATTGTTGAGGGAATATCAGTCAGGGTAATGTGTTGACTGCTGATAAATGTGAATCACTACAGTCGTTATTCAGTGGGAGGCTGTTGCATGTTTGCGACTAAAAGGATGAGCAAGTGAACATTTCGGGGAACGTTTTTAATTTCCTGGATAATATCGTTTTAACATTGTAATAAATAACTGAATGCATGTTTTAAAATGAATCTTAAAAACATCTGTTCTCTGCGAAGCCTTGGTAACTCTGAAAAACAATTATTTTAAGTAGTCCAAGGTGAATTGATAGGATGCACTTTCTACCAATCGGCTGGTCTCTCTGCTTGTTTCTGTTGTTAGATGCATCCAGCTCCTGGTCAGTGCATGTGACTGATGCTTTTAGACAAGCACATAGATCTACGGTTAGCTGTCTGCGGTGACCGCAGCAACTTATGTAGGTGCAGTAAACAAGGACGACAGGGTTGGGAACTAGCGCCCGCAGGTTATTTTGTGAGGTGGCAGGGCAGTTAATGTAGCAGGTACATTAAATAAATAAAAACATAAATAATAGAGATAATCTTGACATCTGACGACAGAGAATAAGTCGGTTTCACCTGGACATTTTATGAGGGACACATTATTTATTATGAAGTTAAAGGCAACACAAGGTCTTCAGTTTTTGTCGACCTTTTTATGTAAAACTACATAATTACAGACTACTGTACTCTCTCCGTCTCTTTTCAGAGCTCCACGAGTTCAAATTAGTGTGATAAATTCATCCTTTTTAGCTGCATGTCTTTAAAATTTCTGACAAAAAGCCTCACATAAGTGTTAAAAACATGCAAGTCAGAGCAAAAGAAAATTTGTGAATTCTCAATGTAGTGCATGTGCTCACTGCTTTTCAAACTACCCCAGAGATAATAGTTCAAACATTATAAGTATTGGTGAAAAGGGAGAAAAATCTAAGGAATCGTCTCATGTTCATGAGGTAAAGCAAACACTGATAAAACATTTAACTGAAGTTAAAACCACCAATTTAGGAACACAGAAATCCATTAGAGAAAATAAAGTGCCTTAGACTGAGCGTATTCAATGACACATTACTTATTAAAATAACTGAAGAGGGATGAATACTTAAAAATAAAGACTTTTAGGTTATTCCAAGATACTTTGAACCACCTTTGACAAAAAAGACATATCTGTTGTATTAGCTCATTTATCTGACACTTTAATCTGAAGCAGTGTGATTTACGACGACCAGTACTTGAGATTAAATTGTTTGGTTGAGTCTCCTCCTCACAGATGAGTTTCTCATGTTTGTCCAGAGAAAACGGGGATTTATCGACGAGCTGACCCTCTGAGTCTTTGCTGCCTGTTTTTAACATTTCAGCTCGTCAACGCTGTCTACAAATATAGTTTATATTAGGGATGCTGTACATCAAAATAAGTACATTTCAAATGTGGCATGCAGCAAAATGCAAGTGAAACAGGCCATCAACCAAAACACATCCAATTAATCAATTTGGTGCTCTGCTGGGAAAAAAAATAAATAAAATAGGGTTAGCTAGGCCATTATAGGATCAAGAAAGTATAGACGAGATGTGGGAGCTTTCATGATATGGAGCATTCAGTATCATCAGGCTGTCAGACAGGGAGTGGGATGACATGGAGATGGATGGCTTAATCATCACTGAATGTTTATTGATGATGTGAGGGTGATGATCACAATGACTAGTCTACAAATCACCTGATAACAATGGAAATGTATTTCATTTGAGAAACGCAGAACCACCCAAAAGCAGAAACTGAGCAAAGTTGGACAAAAGAAAAAAGAAGAAAGAAAGAAAGAAAGAAAGAAAGAAATGAGCCTGAAAGAAAGAAAGACATGAGCCTGAAAGAAAGAAAGAAAGAAAGAAATGAGCCTGAAAGAAAGAAAGAAAGAAAGAAATGAGCCTGAAAGAAAGAAATAAAGAAAGAAAGATATGAGCCTGAAAGAAAGAAAGAAAGAAAGAAAGAAAGAAAGAAAGAAATAAAGAAAGAAAGAAAGAAATGAGCCTGAAAGAAAGAAAGAAAGAAAGAAAGAAATGAGCCTGAAAGAAAGAAAGAAAGAAAGAAAGACATGAGCCTGAAAGAAAGAAAGAAAGAAAGAAATAAAGAAAGAAAGAAAGAAATGAGCCTGAAAGAAAGAAAGAAAGAAAGAAAGAAAGACATGAGCCTGAAAGAAAGAAAGAAATGAGCCTGAAAGAAAGAAAGAAAGAAAGAAAGAAATGAGCCTGAAAGAAAGAAAGAAAGAAAGAAAGAAAGAAAGAAAGAAAGAAAGAAAGAAAGAAAGAAAGAAAGAAAGAAAGAAAGAAAGAAAGAAAGAAAGAAAGAAAGAAAGAAAGAAAGAAAGAAAGAAAGAAAGAAAGAAAGAAAGAAAGAAAGAAAGAAAGATATGAGCCAGAAAGAAAGAAAGATAAATTCGGGTTGATACGTGTTTGTGTAACAAACATGTCAGATTTGAGTCATTACAGTTTTGCAGTACAGGTGTACTAATTTAATTGGTTTTTATTAATTCAATGTAATTGGTGTAGTTTAGTAGCATTTAGTATCTTTTAGAGCAGTGATTTGGGGGCCCCAAAGACTGAATGTGGTGATAGATTTATAGTTAAAAGGTGGAGTTGAATTGGTCTTTTTTTATCGTCATTTTTATTGTTATTGGGATACATGCCAGAAATTATCGTGATATTTTTTTTTAGTGCATACCGCCCATCCCTAGCTTGAAGTTCGATTTCACATTTCAAACCGTCATAACCTGCAAAAGGATTTTCAAGAATGTATCAAAAATAAGCCCATATTTGAGGTTATGCTAATTCCTGAAAAGAGAGGTTTCTACATATTCACAAGCTCTTCCAATTTAGAGGGACTACAGCTCGTTAGCCTCAAATGAAAGATGAGAATCAGCAATTAAAGCCAATACACTCTTTATAACTTAATTATGAGCATATTGTGATAATAAGTGACAATAAAAACAAAATATTTATTTTCATCTGAGTCACAATGATACACAAGTACAGTGGGCTTAGGCTTTATGATTTGCTATCTTCATTAAACACACACATTGTAGTAATTTCAGCTGGGTGTTCACTTACGAAGAGCAGCCGAAAGTCTGAACTGCCTCAGGTCATATGTCTAATTTCGGACTGATGGATTCCTCAGCACTTTGAGAAGATTTTACATCCCTTCCCAGCCCTAACTAATCCTGATCTTATGTCTTTACAGATCTCTTTTAAAAGGTGCCGTATTATGCTTTTCCTTACTGTCAAAGGTTCAAAGTTGACATACATAGTAGTAGGAATGGGTGATATTTTACCATTCACGATAAACCGTCAAAAAAAAATCCCCACGGTAAGAATTTGTCATCTCACGGTAAAAATGATAAATTGAGCCTGGAAGAAAGAAAGAAAGAAAGAAAGAAAGAAAGAAAGAAAGAAAGAAAGAAAGAAAGAAAGAAAGAAAGAAATGAGCCTGGAAGAAAGAAAGAAAGAAGAAATGAGCCTGAAAGAAAGAAAGAAAGAAGAAATGAGCCTGAAAGAAAGAAAGAAAGAAGAAAGAAAGAAGAAAGAAATGAGCCAGAAAGAAAGAAAGAAAGAAATAAATGAGCCTGAAAGAAAGAAAGAAAGAAGAAAGAAATGAGCCTGAAAGAAAGAAAGAAAGAAGAAAGAAATAAGAAATAAATGAGCCTGAAAGAAAGAAAGAAAGAAAGAAAGAAGAAATGAGCCTGAAAGAAAGAAAGAAAGAAGAAAGAAAGAAGAAAGAAATGAGCCAGAAAGAAAGAAAGAAAGAAAGAAATGAGTCTGAAAGAAAGAAAGAAAGAAAGAAAGAAAGAAAGAAAGAAAGAAAGAAATGAGCCTGAAAGAAAGAAAGAAAGAAGAAATGAGCCTGAAAGAAAGAAAGAAAGAAGAAAGAAAGAAGAAAGAAATGAGCCAGAAAGAAAGAAAGAAAGAAAGAAAGAAAGAAAGAAAGAAAGAAAGAAAGAAATGAGCCTGAAAGAAAGAAAGAAAGAAAGAAATGAGTCTGAAAGAAAGAAAGAAAGAAAGAAAGAAAGAAAGAAAGAAAGAAAGAAAGAAAGAAAGAAAGAAAGAAAGAAAGAAATGAGCCTGAAAGAAAGAAAGAAAGAAAGAAATGAGTCTGAAAGAAAGAAAGAAAGAAAGAAAGAAAGAAAGAAAGAAATGAGCCAGAAAGAAAGAAAGAAAGAAAGAAATGAGTCTGAAAGAAAGAAAGAAAGAAAGAAAGAAAGAAAGAAAGAAGAAAGAAAGAAGAAAGAAATGAGCCAGAAAGAAAGAAAGAAAGAAAGAAAGAAAGAAAGAAATGAGCCTGAAAGAAAGAAAGAAAGAAATGAGCCAGAAAGAAAGAAAGAAAGAAAGAAATGAGTCTGAAAGAAAGAAAGAAAGAAAGAAAGAAAGAAATGAGCCTGAAAGAAAGAAAGAAATAAATGAGCCTGAAAGAAAGAAAGAAAGAAAGAAGAAAGAAATGAGCCTGAAAGAAAGAAAGAAATAAAGAAAGAAAGAAGAAAGAAAGAAATGAGCCAGAAAGAAAGAAAGAAAGAAAGAAAGAAAGAAAGAAAGAAAGAAAGAAAGAAAGAAAGAAAGAAAGAAAGAAAGAAAGAAAGAAAGAAAGAAAGAAAGAAAGAAAGAAAGAAAGAAATATTCCCGTTGATGACACTTTTTGTATTGGTATTTTTTTATCGTTATTGGGATAAATGCCAGAAATTATCGTGATACATTTTTTTGTCCATACCGCCCATCTCTACATAGCAGTATACTATGCTCTCTAGATATCTTTTTAAGAGGTATACAACTGATTAATCAGTAGATAAAGGATTGTAAGAACAAACTGCCCATCAAACTTCTGAGGTTAAGAAAAAAAAGAAAATCATACATTAGGTAAGAGAACCAGAGAGATTTTGAGTTACAACCGGAATAAAACAACGTTTTCGCTGGATCAATATACATAGGAATCAAAATGCATAATACGAAACTTTTGAGCCAAGCGTGGTTCACATCAATAGATGCTTCTCACAGCAACCTTGAAATGTTTGAGTGTGTTTTATCAATCAAAGAAGCTCTAAACTCTCTAAATGTAGCAGCTTGACTCCAGGTGCGCAAACTATTAAGTGCAATGAGCTTTTGTTGGTGTAATTAGTCTGTTGGTGCACATTCTTTTCTCACCAACACTGTGAATGTTTAATGAGTCTCGTTAAAAGGCATGAGAAATGATTGCTGTCCATGTGTTATGAGCTCCAGCACATTGCCTGTCCTTTAATGTGAATTAGATGAAGCTCACATTACATTTGCTCCTCGGTTGTTTCAGAAAACCAGTGTAACGAAGGGGGTTCAAATGCTTCTTCCTGCCACAGCAGGTTCTTCCCGACATCCCTTTAAAACATGACAATGACACTAGAAACGACCAAAGAAATCTGGTTAGAATTTGTGACAATATACTACATATTTATGAACACGTCAGACTAATGTGTTTCAGCATAAGCTGCTGTTTTGATGGCTAACAAAACCCATTTGTTGTTTTTGGCAGCACTCCAGGCCACAAGGTCACCCAGAGATGGCTGGCCGGCATAAATTCTTCATCTCATTTATGAGGAGGATCGCTCAGCGCTCCAAAGAGCAGCACTGGGTCCAGCGTCATGCTACTCTGTTAACAATACGGATAAACAGAAGAAAAACTGTCTTTTTTTTATCTCAACAGGCTGCAGGCATTAGATCATCAGTGATGGCAAGGAACGCTCAACCTGGCAATCTGCTGTTGCGTAATTTGATTGTCCGGCTCAACATCTGGCCCATTGTCAAACTAATGAGCCTGTCTTACAAATAAATATAATAAATAATATAAATAAAAAAGCTTTTTTTTTGTGCATGTCCAATGTTGATGCCAGTTTCAACACACAACTTGATTAAGATTCAAGATTCTGTATTTGTCATTGAATTGGTTTCAGCACAGCCCGTCCAAAGAGAACAAAACAAACCAACAAACAACATAATACACGGGTAGACAGGTGCCTGATGCTGCAGCCAGGAGTAGCCGCCGCCCGTCCATTAGGTGATAACACTAGAAACTAGAAAACACTAGGAAAGAGGAGGGAAAAAAGAAACACATCACACAGTTTCCTTTACAGCATACAGAAGAGTATCAGGGCCAGGCAGGAGAAAAATAAAAAAAATATATTTTAGAGGAGGAAGATTTTTTTTTCATTATGCACTTCGATAAAAAAGTTGAAATGTCGAGAAAAAAGTCGAAATGTCGATAAAAAGGTTGAAATGTCGATAAAAAGGTTGAAATGTCGAGAAAAAAGTCGAAATGTCGATAAAAAGGTTGAAATGTCGATAAAAAGGTTGAAATGTCGAGATTAATGTTGAAGTACAATTTCGAGAAAAGTCGAAATGTTGAGAAATGTCGACTTTATTCTTGAAATTGGATTTCAACATTAATTTCAACATTTCGACTTTTTTCTCAAAATTGTATTTTAACATTAATCTCGACATTTCAACTTTTTTCTCGAAGTGCACAATGAAAAAAAAATCTCAAATACTTTTTCTCCTGCATGGCCCTAATACTCTTCCATATACAGGACATAGTGTGTGATTGCAAAGAAAAAAAACCCCACCTCAGCACACAAAGCGACATACAGACAACATCGTACCGAGAGCAAATGTGGCTTAAGTGGAGGGGGTAAGGGGTGGGGCGGTGATGATAGAAGGGAAGCCAGAGAAGACGATGTGTTTATAGTGGTATGGATGTGCGCATGTTTGAGTGAGTGAGTAACTCTGTGAACTCTGCCCCGGATGAATTTGCTCAGCCTTCATCCTTGATGGCCGGCCTCGGTATGGTCCTCTCTCAAGATTCTGCTGGAGGTTTTTTTCCTTGACAATCTTTGATATTTTATCAAAAATAAATATATTGCTCTCTATGTGTAACCCTTTATTTTCTCTTTGAGCCCATGGTGCTTCTGCTCAATCCACATTAACAGACATTTCATTTCTTATGCTTTCCTTTAACACAATAAGGCTGCACCTTAGTTTCCCAAGGACACCCCACAACTGTGGAGGTTGCAGCAACACTAGTGTTGTTTTTGTCAGCCTGTTTTAATTTGAGTTTTAGTCTAGTCTTTGGGTCAAGCTATTATTTTAGTTTTTATGAGTTTTAGTCACGTTCATTCTCCTTTTAGTCGTGTCAAGTTTCAGTCGACTAAGAGTGAGCATTTTAGTCTTATTTTAGTCAGAATTGTCCATTTTAGTCATGTTTTAGTCAAAGATTATATTTAGCCAAACCCATTTTACAATTCAAACAAGGTTTTCTTATATTATTGTTACCTTATTGAATCAAGATTACATGTATTCCAAATACAGAATAAGCTCTAATTTGAGTTTATAAACACGTGGCCGGCCATCAGCCTCTTTCTCTATGTAACTTTGTTTTTAATTGACGTGAACCTAGAGCTCTGCGTTAACGGCATCAGCCTCTAACTCTGCAGCTGCATCTTCTGGATCTGATTCCCCGCTGCAGCGACTGGGATTGAGGACTAACGTCACCCAGCAGAACTAAACCAGAGAAACTACTGAAAACATGGACATTAAACCAGAGGAAACTACTGAAAACATGGACATTAAGGATCTTTGTTAGAACATTTCGTCTCGTTTTGGTCAACGAAAATGAAGACACATTTTAGCAGAGTTTTTATTTTGTAATCTATATATTAGTCTCATTTGTATTCGTCTACATTATTGCATTATATATTTAATTATCGTTATCGTCACATGACCAGCATTTTCGTTGCTTCTGGTCTCATTTTCCTCAGGTGATGAAGATTCGTTGACGATGAAATTTAGTCATAATTTCCGTTTAATTCAAACTTCTTCTATTTTCCAACTGTGGACAGAGATCATTCCTCCAGCATCATTCTGGAAACATGCTTGTGTCTATCCTCACACAGGTTCCTCCTGAACGCAGGACAGCAGCAGCTCAAAGCTCGGCACAGATGAGTGAACTGCCTGGATCCATCACTGGCCAGCAGCCTCTCCCCTCTCCTCCTGTTTCACTTTGTATCAGCCCATGAATCTCTCCTTCCCCTGTCGTGCCCGCATCTCCTCAGAACCTTTCTCTCCATTAAACACCACACCCACAACTCTGTGCTGCTGTACAGCTGCAGTGCTGTAATCCGGTCCACATCACATCTGCATGGCAATCAATCACGCGGTGCATCCTGCTGCCTTTCACCCTCCTGAGGAGCAGCTGACATGTGAGCTGTCAAGCTGCTCTTACTTGCAGAATCTCCCTACAGGAACGAGGCTCCGAAGACACAGTCAGCACCTGAGACTGGCTGCCATTTTCCTGAGAAATGCTGCAAGAAGTTATTAAAATGCTTGAGCCGGTTTCCTTCTCGTAAGGTCCTGTATACTAAGACGATGCTTGAATAGGCTACAAGGGAAGAGAGATCCTAGTAAATTAAAGACTGCACTTTCTCAAAATGTGTTTTTCTAATAGTCAGTTGTTTTTTATAGTCTCTAATACCTTAAATCCACTGCTGATCAGTTATTTTGATTTCACATCAATTCTGTCTTATGTGATTATGATTATTGACTGGAGAGGTTCAAATTCAAAAAAATAATGCCAACTATCAGTCTAAATACAATTAAATTTCATTTTTAATTTTGTCAGAGACATTATGAAACTCTGAACACCATTAGCGCACACCCACGACCATAGTAGATGCAATTCGTAAAAAAAGGTGAGATTTTCAAAAATTTTACAATTCACCTCAATACCAAGGTCTTTTCTAAATATAATAAATATTCAAAATATGCTTTGTTTGCATGTAGCGAGCATTTGTAATGAGGCAGACTGCAGATCAACCAGTCAGACTTCTGGACTGACACTGACTGTCAATTTTATGTGCAGTTTGTTGGGATGAGACTAAGCCGCTCAGTATCTTGCAAAAAACAAAGAACAAAAAAGATGATAAACAAACAAACAGTATTCCACATCTCAGCTGGCCAAAAGAATCTGAGCTCTACAACCAATGAAACTGAAAATGTGGGTGGTGATATTTCACTTGTAGATGTACAGTAATATTTCATGATCTAATTTAGTCTATTTTACTTTCTGCTTCCACCAAGAAATAAAAGAGCCATAAAAGAGGATAAACAAGCAGTTCTTACAGAAGATGATGTGGAAAAAAAAATCTACATGTATCTACTACTAACGCACTATTCTCTGTATGATGCCATGGTTTTATTTTTAAACAGATGATTGAGTCTTCAGATCTTTCTGCATAAAATGCACGGATACCCATATCTATATAGAAAATAAAATATTGGAGCACATAATTGTTGAAATGAGCTGAGGATGAAAGGGCACACACACCTGGTGACCAATAAGAAGGCCAGTGTACAGGGAATAATACAGTAATAAATAAATACAATAGCACATCCATCCATCCATCCATTTTCCGCCGCTTATCCGTTACCGGGTCGCGGGGGCAGCAGTCTTAACAGAGATGCCCAGAACTCCTTCACCCCAGACACTTCCTCCAGCTCTTCCGGGGGAGTCCGAGATGTTCCCAGGCCAGCCGAGAGACATAGTCTCTCCAGCATGTCCTGGGTCTTCCCCAGGTCGGATCCCCTCCGGCCCCTGGATGCGCCTAGAAATCCTGTCCATAAAAATTATGAACAGGAGCGGTGACAAAGGGCAGCCCTGCCGGAGTCCAACATGCACCGGGAACAAGTCTGACTTACTGCCGGCAATGCGAACCAGACTCCTGCTTCGATCATACAGAGAACGGACAGCCCTTAATAGAGGGCCCCAGACTCCATACTCACTCAGCACCCCCCACAGAATGGCACGAGGGACACGGTCAAATGCCTTCTCCAGATCCACAAAACACATGTAGACTGGTTGGGCAAATTCCCATGAACCCTCGAGCACCCTGCGGAGGGTATAGAGCTGGTCCAGTGTTCCACGACCGGGACGAAAACCACATTGTTCCTCCTGAATCCGAGGTTCAACTATTGGTCGTAATCTCCTCTCCAGTACCCTGGCTTAGACTTTCCCGGGGAGGCTGAGAAGTGTGATCCCCCTGTAGTTGGAACACACTCTCCAGTCCCCCTTTTTAAAAAGAGGGGCCACCACCCCGGTTTGCCACTCCAACGGTACTGTCCCCTTCCTCCATGCAATGCCGCAGAGGCGTGTCAACCAAGACAGCCCTACGACATCCAGAGACTTGAGGTACTCAGGGCGAATCTCATCCACCCCCGGTGCCACTGAGGAGCTTACAAACTACCTCAGTGACCTCGGCTTGGGTGATGGATGAGCACGTCCCCGAGTCCCCACTCTCTGCTTCCTCAGTGAAAGGCATGTCAGTTGGGTTGAGGAGATCCTCGAAGTATTCCTTCCACCGTCCGACGATGTCCCCAGTCGAGGTCCACAGCTCCCCACCAGCACCATAAATGGTGCCGGCAGAGTACTGCTTCCCCCTTCTGAGGCGCCGAACGGTCAGAATTTCCTGAAGGCCGACCGAAAGTCTTCCTCCATGGCCTAACCGAACTCCTCCCAGGCTAACATAGCCCGGTAGGACTCCTTCTTCAGTCTGACGGCATCCTTTACTTCCAGTGTCCAACACCAGGTTCTAGGATTGCCGCCACAACAGGCACCGGAGACCTTGCCTCCACAACTTTGAGCCGCCGCGTCGACAATGGAGGCAGAGAACATGGTCCACTCGGACTCGATGTCCCCGCCTCCCCCGGGATCTGAGAAAGGTTCTCTCGGAGGTGAGAGTTGAAGATGTCCCTGACAGAGGGCTCAGCCAGACGTTCCCAACAGACCCTCACAATCCGTTTGGGTCTGCCCGGTCTGTCCAACCTCCTCCTCTGCCAGCACATCCAACTCACCACCAGGTGGTGATCAGTTGACAGCTCAGCCCCTCTCTTCACCCGAGTGTCCAAGACATACGGCCGAATGTCAGATGAAACGACAACAAAGTCGATCATTGACCTCCGGCATAGGGTGTCCTGGTGCCACGTGCACTGATGGACACCCTTATGCTTGAACATGGTGTTCGTTATGGACAAACCCTGACCCCAATCACACCTCTCCAGGTATCACTGTCATTGCCCACGTGAGCGTTGAAGTCCCCCAGTAGAACAGTGGAGTCCCCAGTTGGAGCACTATCAAGTACTCCTCCCAGGGACCCCAAGAAGGCCGGGTACTCCGCACTGCCGTTCGGCCCGTAGGCACAAACAACAGTGAGAGACCTTGTCCCGACCCGAAGGCGCAGGGAAACGACCCTCTCGTTCACCGGGGTGAACTCCAACACATGACGACTGAGCTGAGGGGCTATAAACAAGCCTACACCAGCCAGCTGCCTCTCACCCTGGGCAACTCCAGAGTAGTGGAGGGTCCAGCCCCTTTCAAGGAACTGGGTTCCAGAGCCCAAGCTATGTGTGGAGGTGAGCCCGACTATCTCTAGCCGGTATCTCTCAACCTCACGCACAAGCTCCGGCTCCTTCCCCCCCAGCGAGGTGACATTCCATGTCCCCACTGTGAGGGTATTGGTCCAGGGATTGGGTCGTTGAGGCACCCCGCCACGACTGCTACCCAGCCCACATGGCACCAGCTTGTCGTGGTCCTTCCTGCGGGAGGCGGGCCCACGTTGCCATTTCGGGCTGAGCTCGGCCGGGTCCCACGGGCAAATACCCGGCCACCAGGCGCTCGCCTTCGAGCCCCAACCCCAGGCCTGGCTCCAGGGCGGGGCCCCGGTGACGACGATCCAGGTGACGTAGCGGCCCTTGTTCTCTTCCTCCTCATGATAAGCTTGTGAACGGCTCTTAGTCTGGCCTGTCACCTAGTACCTGTTTGCCATGGGAGACCCTACCAGGGGCGGGATGCCCCGACAACATAGCTCCTAGGATCACTCGGGCAACACAAACCCCTCACCACAGTAAGGTGGCAGTTCAAGGAAGCACACTAGCACATATATATGTGTATAACTGTATATTATACCTTAATTTTATTAGGATAGTTTTCCAAGAACTCATAAAAAGCAGTCTGGATAATTTGGTGACTTACTGTACAAGCAGTTCAAATATGTAGATGAGGGCATGTTACCAGATTATTTACTTGCCATTACTAGCTAGTTGATATTCTCAGGAACCCTACAACAGCCTCTTTAAGGGTGTTCTAATAAGGAATTTATGCTGTCATTCATTTTAGATCTACTCTGTTACAATCACCTCAATATAAATCTGTCTGACCTCTAAAGTAGCTTTACATGCAGCTCAGATCCATTCCTTTTTTCCATTACTTTCCAAACAGAAGGACCAAGTCACAACAGTCTCCTTCTGAAAAGAAACAGATTTGACTCAAGTGGACTCTGATTGGCCAAATTCCTGCAGGCTTGCAGACGAGTGGGTCTCTTGTCTCATGAACACACACAAGTCCTGTTGGCGGGGCGCTGATTCGGGTCTGAGAGCATCTACCAATCAGCGAGGTGGTCGTTCAATTACCAGTGTTGAAATCCATACGCTGAAGGGTCTTTGGATCAAGCGCTGATCCATATTCAATGCAATAATCAGTGTAAGTTTGTGTGTGACTAAAATAAACTACTTGACGACACAAAATAAAGTGAAAACACTTTATTCTGACAAAAGGATGAAGAAACAAAGATGTGAGAAAGAGTGAATCAATAAACTGTGAATGGTTTGAGAAAAACGCACAGACGTCATCTGTAACTTCTCTGCTCAGGTTCTAAGCGGCTGAGTCGGCTGCATCTGACGTTATCAGACTACAGGCCACCGATTGGTCGGGGGGCGGGGCCGTTAGTCTGAGTCAGGAGGCGGAAATCAGCGAAAGAGTGACTCACGGCTTCTTCATTTTATTCGACAGGCAATGGCAGCGCAAAAGTCTGTGTCGTGATCCAACTCTGAGGTGCAGATGTTCCTAAACCTGGTGGCTGAGGAGAGAATTAAAAAGGGATCTAGACGGGCGATAAGGAACGACCAGATCCACCAGGAGCTCTGTCACTTCTTAGCTGCTCGCGGCTCCAGCTGACTTTTCAGCAGCGCAGAGACGACCAAACAAAAAAAAAAAAAGCGTTGCCGCTTGAAGCTTCTTTCACTCTCATTTTTTTAACTTGGTATTGAACACAAGCCACAGTCCAAGCAGCACATATGTGATCTCCTCCAGGTTCTACATCTCTAGTGTTGTTGTCTTCTTCGTTTAGATCAAACACTCAAATACGTCACAGCAGCTTCGCTCCAACTCGCCTACTTCTCATCTGGGTATCGAAAATAAACGAGGGCCTTGGCGAGTGGAGTCGGGCTAAGTAGGTACTAGTGTAAAAGTGCCATTAGAGGTTCACTCCATTTCCAACATAGTTACGGCCAGTCTGGCATAGATCCAAGAATCAACAAACATGGACGAGCACATATCCCCCTCAGATTTCAGGTGAGCTAGCACCATTACAAATGGTTACAAACCGTGAGCTGCAAACGTTAGATTGATGTGCTGAGCAACACAAAAAGTGTTGTTTCGGGCAGCTGGGTGGCACAGTGGTTAAAGCTAGTGGCCCATGTACTGAGGCTACAGTCCTCCTGCAGCGGTCGCAGGTTAGAGTCCAGGCCCGCGTCCCTTTGCTGCATTTCCTCCCCATACTCTCTCTCTGACCCCTTCCTGTCTACACTTTGAATGAAGGCCACTAGAGCCACAAAATCAAAAAAAGAAGTGTTGTTTCGCTTATGATGCTCTTGGTGTGAACGTTGGAGAAAGCCAACATTTAAACATTTAAAACAATTTCATCTTAAAAGGACCGATCACCTACGCCTCGAGCCTCTCTGTCGAACATTGCTGCCATCAGTTCTTCTGGCAGGCAACCTGCATAGTCTTCATTTCACTTTACAAAATATACAATGTCTAAATGTCTTTGCAGGAATTATTGTAAATTTTACAAGAATTTATTTATTGCTCCTCTTGGATGCATGCGTCCTTTTAGCCGGCTGGTGATACTCACATGCTGGGTACTTAAAAAACATAGAATTGTCTGACCAAGGCAAAATATACATATCTTGGTAGAATGTTCGTTAAAATTAATAGCGGGAAGATCTTTGGGAGGTTTTCCAGACCCCAGGTATGGTTCAACTACAGCGAACAGGGGCAGAGTGAAGCAGCTCTGCATCAGTTCTGCATCTTTAGACTATACCTGCTAATAGCTTTAAAAGCAACAGACCATGTATCGACAAGTGTAATACATACTACACTGAAACAGAATACGGAATTGACAGTTCACTAATCTTTATTCAGTGACTGGAAATGTAAGATCAGGATTGAGAGTTGTTGACATTGCTTACACTTAACCTTGGAGGATTCATTCCAGCCCTCTTTCTAAAGCTGCTCTAACTTTGAAACGAGTGATGCAAAAACCGGATACTCATAAGCCAAGGATAAATTCCAAGCATTTTCTTTCTTATGAAAATATGTGATCAACACAGGCGACAGTCTGTCCTCTCCCAGACTCACCGTGACAAGAAAGCAAGAAAAGGAGACGTGCCCAGCCTTATATCAGCGTACAAAGCAAAGTATAACAGTCTCTGTCTGCAATTCTCATGTGACAGAATAAAACTGGAAGATGTTAATAATGGTGGACATCAAAGATCTCTTCATTGCTGCGGACTGAAACTACAGGGGAAGCTGTGAGTCCTGTTCAGACCGCTGACAGCACACTTGAAACAAGTATTCAAATTTGCTAGAGGTCATGCACTAGTCGTGGCATTGAAATATCACATGCAGTTATGTTAATGAGGGCGTCTTTGATGATGATCAGGACGGACCGTAGCCGAGAAAGACAGTCACAACATGATATCTGGACAAGACTATCGTTGTATTACTATACCCAGGGCCGCCGCAAGGGGTGTGCGAACCGTGCAACCGTTTTTTTTTCCTTTTTTTTTTCCTTTTTTCCCTTATAAATATCAACAGTCACGTTCCATTACAGACCTAAATGTGTACTAGTCTGTGCATATCAATAAATATATGTGCAATGATGCGCGTGTCTGTTGTTCAATACAACTGCGTCAGACCAAGCGCAGACACAAGCTGCTCTGATCCAGACGGGTGGAGTGTGGAACAAACTGTCAAACAATGTCGAGAGAACGAGACAGATTCAGGAAATTTCCATCAGGGGATGAAAAAAGAAAAAAACTAAAGAAAATGGAAGAGTTTAATGCCTCTCTGAAAGGCTCGTTTGATAAATTTGTTACAAAAATCACCGACCGGGTCTCAAGCAGCCATGGGGCCCCGCGTCGAGGCAAGAGATGATGATGAGGCAGGGGAAGGTATCCAGTATTTTGCTAATTGGAGAGTTAAAATTGCGCATATAGACACCCGATCCGACCCGAAAAACCCAAACATTTTGCGAAATGGCCCTGTGCGGTCATTTCGCACAGAGCCTCGCAAATCTCCCAGACGGCTCTTACTATACGAGCGTATGAATGCTCTGTGTGTGGAGGCTTAGCAATACCATGTACTAAGGTTTTTTATTAAATGTGGGGTCGCTGTTTCACAAACACAACTGAAAAGGAGATCAGACACCATCAGAGTTGGCATGCTTTAAACATTTGTTAAATTTAAAGATGAGAATTAAAAAAACGTTGACACCTCTTCGTTTGCCTGTTGGCATGTACCAGTTATAGGGTTCACAAATTCATGACAATTATAAAAGAGAACCATATGTTCGGTAACCTCAACAATCTGGAAGAAATCATGCATATGCATCTTCCTGCCTTCAAGTACATACACTTTTAGTTTTTTTGTGTTTCACATTGTCATCTGGTCTTATTCAAAACTGAGAGGCCTCTCTAATTACACGCTTGTCTGCAGACCGTCTTGCCCATGTAGAGAGATGCAGCTCTTTCTTTTTTCTTTTGCATCCGACTTTACAGAAGAGAAGGCATTACCTGCATTAGTCACCTCTTTCCAGGCCTGTGCCTCCGCGGTCGCCGTCACGCTCGCAGCCTACTGACAGAGCAGAAGAAATGTTTTTCTTCTTTGCTCCATCTTAGCTCAAATTAGCTATACCTCCAGGTATAAAACAGGGATCTTCCCCTCTATTTCTTTTTTACCATGTGCCACGTGTACTACATTTTAATGTGCATCAGGTAGATATGCAGTATGAGGATGCACCTTTACAATTTACGTACGACGGTTCAGCGGGTGCAGCAAGGCCGGTTCCTAAACATAGACATGTTGTTAAGATCAAATCTGGGTTTTACGAGGCATTCGTGAATTAGTTAGGAAGTGATTTATGTCCAGATATGCTATCGAGGTTTAAAAAAAATTCTTGATTTAGGCCCATTTATTCCTGGTCACGCTGGCTACATCAGGACAAATTCATAAAAGATAATTCCATCTCATTTTATGCACATGGAGCCCCATTCAAACGTGCAGTGAAACCGCATGGAAATGTGCTACATGTTAAATGAAAGTCACACCACATGGCATTTAGATTTGTCTGTTAAATACATTTGATTCGTTTTGCTTTTTAAATAAAACTCTTCAAGCAATTGTTTTAAAAATATACAATTGTAGGATTACAGGACTGTCTCAGAATATTAGAATATTGTGATAAAGTCCTTTATTTTCTGTAATGCAAAAATGTCATACATTCTGGATTCATTACAAATCAACTGAAATATTGCAAGCCTTTAATTATTTTAATATTGCTGATCATGGCTTACAGCTTAAAAGGAACCCTGGCTATTAAGACATGTAGTCCCTAATTAGCCACAATTGTTCTCTTATACTAAAATATGTTGTTAGAAACACATAAAATAATCTAATTGCTTTAAAAATCTACAATGTTTATCACATATTTTGACCTGCGGGAGGCGCCATGTTTTACCTGCGCAATGCATTCTGGGGGCGATGACGTAGAGCGGTGGCTCTGGGAAGATAAGCCGCATTAGTTTAACTGGGACAGGTATCCAAAACATAGATGAGCAGCACTCTCCCGGCCGTGGAGGCTGACGAGGGAGCCCATAAGACGTCTCGGTTCAGGCAAACTGGATCAAAGTTCTGTGATGCACGGGAGATCTGCAAAAATGATCAATGTCGTGCACATCTTACCAGTGCATTAGGCTCCTGCGTAGACGGCGTAGCCTACGGCGTAGCCGGGGCTTTAGAGCCCGCAGCGCACCGCCACCCGCTCTCCGCTCTCCGCCGCCGGGATGGAGACGCCGGTGGGCAATATGCACGTTTAGGTGGGTATAGCCCACCCCTGCCCCCCCCTAAAACCGCCTTCGGTGCTGGGTGATGACAGACCAGAGGCTGAGGGGACTGGCCCGGGACTTTGACGAAACGGGAGGCGCAGACTTCGCTTCAAATAGGCAAGAACATCTTTATTTAATTTAATGACACCAGATCTGGCTGGGGTTTTTATTGTAGCATCGGCTATCTGCTAGTTGAAACGTGTGGTCTGTTAGTCTATCTGAGTTTTATGGTGTTTTTATAGTTCATGCTTTATGGTGCGGCATTTTTTTTTTTTTTTTTTACTTTTTTGTAGGTGCGCCGTCACCTTAATGTTAAGCTGTGTTTTGATCTGTGTTTCTGGTGCGCCGTCACCTGTTTAGCTGTGTTTTCATCTGTTTCTGGGTGTCAAAACAGTGGACGGGGGTTAGCAGGTGCCACCGTCTGACGTCACTACCCAGAATGTAAACAACAATGGCGACCTACATGTTAAATTATATTTTCAAATTTTATAAAAACGAAGAAATCAAAAAGGTTTTTTATATCACATTGTTATAATTGATACCAACATTTATCTTTTAAGACCTACATGTCTTAATAGCCAGGGTTCCTTTTAAGAAAACTCAAATATCCTATCTCAAAAAAATAGAATATTCTGGGAATCTTAATCGTAAACTGTAAGCCATAATCAGCAATATTAAAATAATAAAAGGCTTGCAATATTTCAGTTGATTTGTAATGAATCCAGAATGTATGACATTTTTTTTTTAATTGCATTACAGAAAATAAAGAACTTTATCACAATATTCTAATTTTCTAAGACAGTCCTGTATACTTAAAATCATTAGTAAAATTCATTACTTGTTCATAAGTTGTTGTTTTTTTACAGTAAAGGTTTAAGAGGATTTATAATAATGCAATAAATGAATTCAAAGTTACATTTTTGATCCACCAGTTTTGTTGTGAGTAAAACTTGCTCTTATTGGCAGCAGCTTTACTTTTTCTATGCCAATGGTTGAATTCCTGAGAGTTTCTGACTCAGTGAGAAGGAGTTGCTGATGGCCTTTGCTCAGCGTTCAGCAGCTCACAGGCATGTTAGAGGGCATGGAGGCCAACCACCACTGTGAATCCAAAACTTTCAAAATGCCTTTTACTGAAAGGCAAAAACATTTTTCTAAATACGGATTCAATCAAAAAGGCTTCCATCCGTGGCCTGAGAAATCACACGCTGTGCATGATTTTCTGTCCGTGTTTAAAGATAGTTTAGCTCTGGAGGTGCTTGTGGCAGCCGGAGCTTTTGAATCGGACTGATGCTTGAAACACTTTTACCTGGGAGGTTCCTTCACATTTCACTTCTTGAACACTGAGCAAGCTTCAAAGGAACATTTGATGAGTTACAAAGTCGTCCGCCAAGGGAGATATCCAGATGCTGAATGTGACTGATAGGACAGGGGCATCTGCATTAGGGATGGGCGATATTTTACCGTTCACGATATACCGTCAAAAAATTTCCCCACGGTAAGAATTTGTCATCTCACGGTAAAAACGATAAATTCCTGTTGATGATGTTTTAGTGTAAAGCTGATTTATGATTCTGTGTTAAATCCACGCACAACGTACGTGAAGGAAGGAAGGAAGGAAGGAAGGAAGGAAGGAAGGAAGGAAGGAAGGAAGGAAGGAAGGAAGGGAGAAAACAAGGAAGGAAAGAAGGAAGGAAGGAAGGAAGGAAGGAAGGAAGGAAGGAAGGAAGGAAGGAAGGAAGGGAGAAACAAAGGATGGGAGGGAGGGAGGGAGGAACGAAGGAAGGAAGGAAGGAAGGGAGAAAACAAGGAAGGAAAGAAGGGTGAAGGAAGGAAGGAAAGAAGGAAGGAAGGAAGGAAGGAAGGAAGGAAGGAAGGAAGGAAGGAAGGAAGGAAGGAAGGAAGGAAGGAAGGAAGGGAGAAACGAAGGATGGGAGGGAGGGAGGAACGAAGGAAGGAAGGAAGGAAGGAAGGAAGGGAGAAAACAAGGAAGGAAAGAAGGGTGAAGGAAGGAAGGAAAGAAGGAAGGAAGGAAGGAAGGAAGGAAGGAAGGAAGGAAGGAAGGAAGGAAGGAAGGAAGGAAGGAAGGAAGGAAGGAAGGAAGGAAGGAAGGAAGGAAGGAAGGAAGGGAAAAAGGAAGGAAGGAAACAAGGAAAGAATGTACGAGGGGACAATGAAAGGAAGGAAGAAAAGAATAGAAGGAAGGAAGGAAGGAAGGAAGGAAGGAAGGAAGGAAGGAAGGAAGGAAGGAAGGAAGGGAGGAAGGGAGAAACAAGGAAGGAAGGAAGGAAGGAAGGAAGGAAGGAAGGAAGGAAGGAAGGAAGGAAGGAAGGAAGGAAATAATGTACGAGGGGAGAAAGGAAGGGAGACATTTTTTTTATTTTTTTTATCGTCATATTTATCGTTATCGGGATAAATGCCAGAAATCGTGATACATTTTTTAGTCAATACCGCCCATCCCTAATCTGCATGGTGGAAGATCTATTCAAGTAAAAAAAAAACAATGTCAAAAAGTGAGGGAGGCAGAAAACACCAGGCAGGGAAGGAGTAGGCTGAAACAGATCATGGAAAAACTGCTGGCTGGTGTCTGGCATCCTGAGGCTTTTGCAGAATAAGAATATCGCAAGGGACAGAGATGTGTATATCCATTGATTTCTGCTGTTACTATAGTTTTATCAGACCCGGACGATTTCATACCGCACTAAGCTTCCTCTGGCCAGTCGTGACATTACAGCAGTGGTCAATACAAGGGGATTTGAAAGAGGTCAGAGTGGGAGAACTCCAGCAAGACGACTGAGACGCCGGGTCGAAGGGGGGCAGAACGAGAGCCGTAACTTTAGCAGCGGAGAGAATAGCGCATCATTTGTGAGGCCAGACTTTCTGGACTACACAAATGAACAGTGAAAGGTTTTCCCGGTGCTGTAATGAATGAGGAAGTGAGGTGAGGAAATCCTGTGACGGGATCTGCAATCGAGTCATTGGGCTGACCAGAACCCATCAGCGCCTAATGATGAAAAACTTGTCAGGTGTGTGTTTCCAAATTGTACATGATGCTGTTTCCATCTCTTGAAACATCTACGTCAGAGGAATTACGCATCCAGGAAATCTAATTGAAGTAGCTGGGAAGACAACGCTGACAAAAAACAGTATTTATATAAGGAGCCATTATATGTCCGAGGCTCCACAGGGCCATTTATCTTGTGCTAGCACCTTGCACCTTAAAAATCAACATAATCTTGTTCCAGATCCTAAGGTTGCAGCCAAGATGGCACTTCCACTATTTGTATCCCCGTCTGCCAGAAGGAATGAGGGAGCCACTGCTGTGAACTGACTCTGTGCTCTGGCATTGATTCCCATCACCTAATGTTAACAAAAGAAAAATATATATTTGCTTGAGTTCACACTTTTGATTGATTTTGCCAGCCTCGGGCACATTTTTGAAATATTTTGTGTGTCTTTGTTGTTTTAAGGCAGATTTCACCCTGTTGCTCAAGGTAAACTCTGTTGTGAGACAGATATATTTAGCAGGAGGTGGATTCATAAAACCTGGTTTAAACCTGAAGGACAATTCACTTGCACTCTTTGTTTATTTTAAACTGACAGAATACATGACAGAATACATTTTTCTATTGCATTTGGAATTCAAGTTGTTTCTGAATGGAATTAAATGAAACATTAAGTGTCTTCTTTTTGTACACTTTTTGTACAATTATACCTGCTTGGCAACAACTAGTGATGCACCGAAATGAAAATTTGTGGCCGAAACCGAAACCGAAAATAATAATAAACACTTGGCCGAATACCGATCAATACCGAACATGGTTCTTCGCAGTTTTTAATTTATTTTGCCAATTTTTTCACCATTGCATAAATCAAATAAATTTGATTTAGGCATGCTTTTAAAAGAAAAACATCTTTTACAAAATTACAAGGTAGAAAACATTTGTTGAACATAAAGAACTGAACATTTTTTAATTTCCCAGCATTTCTTAAATATTCCAGCAGACATTATACCAGCAAAGAACAAAAACTTTAAATAAATAAATTAGCAAAATACATTTTTTGGCCATCTTTGAGCTTACGTTAGGCTTAACTGACTGAACATTGTAACATAGGCCTTAAAACAATAAAAATGCATTAAAGCGCTCAGGGTTTTTTATCATTTCAAATGATAAATCAAACTTGTAGTGCTGAAAGACTTTGCAGATGTGCCCCCTCTAGATATTTGAGCAGAACATTCATTGCAAACAGCCATTCTTGTATTATTCTTTGCCACTCTAAAATACTTCCACACTACTGACATGTTTGCACCATTTCACTCCACGCTCTTCGCTGTTTGATTTCGTCATCTAAACGCACCTGTAATAGATTGATTTATGTTGTTTTGGTTCCACCTGCTGGTGAATGTTAGGTAAAATTCTTATGTGGTTAGTTTTTGGTTGGCCAACGATTTATGTTTGTGGTGTGCAACAGTTACGGGAGCAGCCAGTCTATTTCCTTATATTACAATGCCGTTATTAATTGTTCGTTTTTTTTCCCACTTATTCCACCGAACACCGAAAGTGTTTTTTTTGCCATTTTCGGCCGAACAATTTCGGTTACCGAACAATCGGTGCATCACTAGCAACAACACATCTCCACACATGCTTAAATATTCCAACTGATTTGGCAGAACAAAGAAAAACGTCTGTTTCTGAAAAGTTTTCAGCACCAAAACCAACTAATACACAATTACTAAGATAACTAAACTTTCTTTGACTGTGACTGAAACGTAACAGGGCAAGTGTGTTGTTGTTTTCCTCCACAGTTTTTCCTCTAGTTATCAGAAGGAAGTCGTGGAATACATTTAAGCGTGGCAGGAGTTGGCATGCTTTCATCTTCTGTGTAATAGGCCCCTGGGGCTGATAGGTGATGGAGAGTTAATGTGAACACAGGGGCAGGTCTGCAGAGCTATATTGTGGGCTCTTAATTGTGGTGAGGAGGGCAATAGGATACCGAGGAGAGCAGGCCGCATGGGGAGAGATGAAGAGATTATATGACGGCCACAAGGGAATACATAACAGCAGGGTTCTCTCCGGAGTCGGTGTAACTCTCGCGTTATCACTGCTTTTACGGACCTTTTTAGTGACTGAAAGACAAAAATCAGCCTTTGGTCCATCAAGAAGACATAGACCCAAACATCTGAAACACCTAGCAATCGATTTAAGAGACAATGTGAATCCACAAATCACAGTTTCTGCTTCTGCAATTAGGCTTGTGTTGAAAAAATCTATTTTCCAATTCTAAATCGATTCTCATATTAATTCCTAAAAATCGATTCATATGTCTAAAGATTGATTTTTTTTTTTTTTTTTTATTTATTTATTTATTTATTTTTTTTCATCATTACATTACAACTGTTTTTTTGTTTATCACCAAAAAAGGAATATTTTGTTGGACACGAGAATAACTGGTGTCATGTTTTTGCCTTTAAATATGTTTAAAGGTATGAAAACATTAAAGTGTTAGGTTATAATTGCATAAATTGTCTATATTTCATTACTTTATATACTGTCTTGGGGTTACATTTGCAAAAAATGCTAAAAACCAAATGCTCAAAAATTAAAAACCAAAATAGACTGAAAATGGAACAAATAAAAATAGAATGTGGGAAAAAATAAAACTGATTTCATCCGTCTCTGTTTGCTGCCCTGGATCTGTTTGGTAATTCTGACCCACATGATGTTTCTGAAAGCAGTTCTATCAGCTCAAAAAACAGTTTTAATAACACTAACCAAAATCAATATCGGAATCGAATCGGATCGAATCAAATCTTGATAATCGATTCTGAATCCCTAAGAATCGGAATCGAATCGATTCTTGACATTTGAATCGATCCCCAGCCCTATCTGCAATAGCATTCCTGCTAGTGGTCATTAAACTGAAACTGTGACTGCAGCATCCATGTTTGCATGATGCCAGCGGCACCTTAAGTCTCTCATTCAAATATGGGGATCAATGCACATGCAAAATGTATGAATGCAACAGAGACTCAAAGCATCGCTTTCTTTCCAGGGTCAGCTTGGAGACCGGGCTTCTGACGACTGTGAAGCCTCGCATTCACCGCCTGTCTGGCAGCCCCATTCACGTGGACGTTTGTTTTTCATAAAGCAATCAACATCAAAGAAACAGAGAAGTGAAATGACCTTTTCTTCTCTCCGAAATGTAAGTTATTCTCACCAACCAAAGCTGAAAGTGGCTGAATAATAATGCCGTTCTGGACTCTGAGGTGCTGCAAATGCAAGAGAAATTACAATGAGCGAGCTCTTTGTTATCGACATGAAGCGCAAATCTAAAAGGAAGTTAAAGGTGCCATCACTCTCATCAGACGGAGTCCCAGACTGCTGGAACGCAAGAAAAACTAAATTTGGTTTACTCAAAGAAGGCTTGGAGTGAAAGATTTGGGGCACTATCTGAAACATGCTTCATGCTCTTGTGTATCTCTGTATACTCCTCTTTTTTTTTTAGGTACGTTAGTGAAGTCATAGAGTGTAAATGCAATTTTTGAGTGAATATGAATGACTTTAGTCCTGCCTGACCGTGCTGGACTCTTGTCCAGAACCTGATATGCCTTTTGCCAACTGGAAAGAGCTCAGGAAGAGCCCAGTGAGTATGAATGGGATGAAACAGGTGCAGATAATGGATGGATGCATGAAATAAATGCATAAAGTCAATTTGCACATTAGCACTGTTGCGATAATTCAGATACAGCTATGTCATTAACATGGTTAATTAGGAATTTAATTTCTTCACCTTTTAAAAATTGGCCTAAATTGAACCATTTTGAAAGCAAATATATTAAAGTGGAAGTGAAACACTGAATAATGTGAGTGTTTTTCAGTTGGTTGAATGTTGGATGATATAGTTTAACAATCAAATCTGAAATTCAAGCAGCTTAATTGGAAAATTGTGTTGTACTTAACATTTTTAGTACAATGTCGGAGCTATCTTTGAAAAAGCCCAAATGTGACGTCAGTGGCGGGGTTGTTCGTGGATCTGCGCTCTTCTTCGTGGGTTTCAGTGGATGCAAGTGAGGAAGCCTCTCCTGCTCTCCCATTGGCTTGTCGTGCTGAAGTGTCGTGATCAGAGGTGTCTTCAGTATTCACATTCATTACTCAGGTAGAAGTATAGATACTAGAGTTTAAAAATACTCCTGCAGAAGTTGAAGTATCAACTCAAGTTTTTTACTCAAGTAAAAGTATAAAAGTACTGGTTTCAAAACTACTTAAAGTATAAAAGTAAAAGTAATGTAAGGGGGAAAAAAGCCATTAAGGACAAAAGCCATTGAAAATGAATGTATCTTAGTATAATGCAAATATATTAAAGAACCATATATGTGTACTATTGAGCATTAACTTGTGTTTCAGAGAGCAGGAGATATGATGACTAGTTGCCTATAAGTATTGTAATGGTGCAAAAAGTCAAACTTCAGAGGCATGTTATCATTTATCCTAACCTTTATTGGAATGTACATCCAAGTTTAGTTGCAGGAATCTGAGGGAACGGATGTAAGAACAAAACTGGACAAGAACATCTGAAACAACCACAACCAAATTCACTCTATCCAGATGCAGCAATTTAACTGGATAGTTTTTTTTAAAGGCTGAAATGAAATAGAGTAACGAGGCTGTTTTTAAAATGTAAGGAGTAAAAAGTACAGATAATTGCGTGAAAATGTAAGGAGTAAAAGTAAAAAGTCGTCTGAAAAATAATTACTCCAGTGAAGTATAGATAACCAAAATTTCTACTTAAGTAAGGTAACGAAGTATTTGTACTTCATTACTTGACACCTCTGGTCGTGATCCACTTTGTGAGTCTGCAGCGGCCACTTCCCACACTCCAGTGGGTCGGGGTGTGGGAAGTTTGTTCACTCCAGCAGAAACGAGCTGGAGCCTGACGCTCCGCTCTCGCTGTTCGGTTTCAGTGGCTCCGGTGACGGGAACGCTGACAGACCAGGCTTTGTTTAAGTGGCAGATGCTGCTTCTCCCCACAGAGAAAGGACAGAAAAAGAGCTGAGGAGCAAAAAGTCTACTTTAATTTATTAGACCGAGGGACCAATTTTAAGTACAGGCAACATGGGCAGCTGCCCAGGTCTTGGCAGAGGCGACATGAGCTTGCAAAAAAACCATGAAAAGAAAAATGGTCTTTTAGCACTAATTTGAACAAAACTTCAATTATACAGGACTGTCTCAGAAAATTAGAATATTGTGATAAAGTTCTTCATTTTCTGTAATGCAATTAAAAAAAAACAAAAATGTCATACATTCTGGATTCATTACAAATCAACTGAAATATTGCAAGCCTTTTATTATTTTAATTATGGCTTACAGTTTAAGATTAAGATTCCCAGAATATTCTAATTTTTTGAGATAGGATATTTGAGTTTTCTTAAACTGTAAGCCATGATCAGCAATATTAAAATAATAAAAGGCTTGCAATATTTCAGTTGATTTGTAATGAATCCAGAATGTATGACATTTCTGTTTTTGTAATTGCATTACAGAAAATCACAATATTCTAATTTTCTGAGACAGTCCTGTATGTGGAATAACTTTAAAAAAACCCACACAGTTGTTATTGTGTATATGTACATAGTCTATATCCTTATCTTTTCTTCGGTTTATTGCACATTTTGTATATAGCCCTTGTTTCTTTGCACTTTTGTATTGTTTCTGAGCTGCTACGTTCAGTGAATTTTCCCACTGAGGGATCAATAAGGTTTTATATATTCTTGAATTGACACGTGGTCAAAGAGATAAGTGGGTACCCTTATAGAATAATAGCTTGTTACCTAGACATTGACTAACTGATACCTGGGAGTGAAAGCTGTCTGACAGCTGTCACACTTGGAGGAGCATGGGACGGGTGTAACATAAACTACCAGTCCACATTGGTCCAGTTTGAAACGCCATTTTCCAAACCAAACAGATTTAAATCTCTGCAACTCAACTCAAGAGGTGGAAAAGTTCTACATCCATGTTACGTCACGTTAATCTGGCAACAGATATCCACCCGTGCACGGTGGATGGTTGTGTAAGACTGGGAAGAACTGAAAACTGCACTCATTAACTCCAGTAACCTAGCAACCGGTGACAACCCAGAGCTGTTGCCTCCAGGTTCCAGTGATGTCACACCAGCAGAAACACTGATGGCTGCAGTGCTGGGTGGCCGGGGCATTACTACTGAAATTATATCACTTGTGCTTATATTTCTACGGAAGAGTATTAGGGCCATGCAAGAGGAAAAAAAATTGAGAGTGGAAGATTTTTTTTTAGTGTGCACTTCGAGAAAAAAGTCGAAATGTTGAGATTAATGTTGAAATACAATTTCGAGAAAAAAGTTGAAATTTCGCCTTTTTTCTCCACATTTCAACTTTATTCACGAAATTTTTACTTTTTTCTCAACATTTCGACTTTATTCACGAAATTTTTACTTTTTTCTCAACATTTCGACTTTTTTCTCAAAATTGTACTTCAACATTAATCTCGACTTTTGGACTTTTTTCTCAACATTTCAACTTTATTCACGAAATATTGACTTTTTTCTCGAGATTTTGACTTTTTTCTCGACATTTTAAATTTTTTCTCAACATTTCGACTTTTTTCTCAACATTTCGACTTTTTTCTCAACATTTCGACTTTATTCACGAAATATTTACTTTTTTCTCGAAATTTCGACTTTTTTCTCGACATTTGGACTTTTTTCTCAACATTTCGACTTTTTTCTCAACATTTCGACTTTTTTCTCAACATTTCGACTTTTTTCTCAACATTTCGACTTTTTTCTCTGCATTTCGACTTTTTTCTCAAAGTGCATAATGAAAAAAAAAATCTTCCTCCTCTAAAACATTATTTTTATTTTTCTCCTGCCTGGCCCTAATACTCTTCCGTATATTTCTCAGAAAAACTTCTACTTTTTTTTTCTTTAAATATGTAGATGGATATATCTTGATAATACATTGATAGTATGAGTATGAATTTATTTTGGTGCTTCATTTCTGCTCTAATTTACTCCACCAACCACAACTATCCTGAACCGTTGATGGTTTCGTGACCCAGGTTTCTAAATGTCTCAGCAGAATTTGAGACATTGGAACAGGCAATGTTTTTCAGACCTTCTCTTTACCAATTTTGGTTAGCTTGTGTGACTTGTTGCCATAGTTACGTGTCTGTGGCAGAGAGAAGAGGTGCCTGACGCTCTTGCCTATCCACTACAGGAGTGTTTTCAGAGTTGGTCTCCCGGAAGCTTGGGCTGGAGCAGGTGGCCTTTTTTAGCTCCTGTTGCGTCTCTATCATTTTGAAGCACTCCAGCACACTCTCTTTCCACCTCTGGCATCAGCGGGTCACCTCGAGAACTGCCACTCTTTGGTTATTTCCTCATTTTCAGACCTTTCTGTGTTGACCCTAGAAAACATTGTGATTGAAAATCCAGCTGGATCAACAGTTTCTGAAATACTCAGACTAACCCATCTGGCACCAACAACCCTGCCACGCTCAAAGTCATTTATGTCAGCTTTCCCTCCCATTCTGATGCTGCTTTGACCATCAGCAGGCTGTGCTCACCATCACTAAATGCGTACATGCATTTTGCTACGATCCAATTAACTTATTGGATATGTGCATTAGGGATGGGCGGTATGGACTAAAAAATGTATCACGATAATTTCTGGCATTTATCCCGATAACGATAAAAATGACTATTAAAAAAAAATACCAATTGAACTCCACCTTTTCAACTATAAATCTATCTCGCTCTCAGATCCGCCATGTTTGTTACACAAAAACGTCATCAATGGGAATTTATCCTTCTTCTTTCTTTCTTTCTTTCTTTCTTTCTTTCTTTCTTTCTTTCTTTCTTTCTTCTTCTTTCTTTCTTTCTTTCTTTCTTTCTTTCTTTCTTTCTTTCTTTCTTTCTTTCTTTCTTTCTTTCAGGCTCATTTCCTTCCTTCCTTCTTTTTTCCCTTTCTTCCTTCTTTCCTCCTGCTCTCCTTCCTTCTTCCCTTCCTCTTTTCTCCCTTCCTTCCTCCTTTCCTTGTTTTTTCCCTTCCTTCTCTCCTTTCCTTCTCTCCTTTCCTTCCTTCCTTCCTTCCTTCCTTCCTTCCTTCCTTCCTTCCTTCCTTCCTTCCTTCCTCCCTTCCTTCTTTTTTCCCTTCCTTCTCTCCTTTCCTTCTCTCCTTTCCTTCCTTCCTTCCTTCCTTCCTTCCTTCCTTCCTTCCTTCCTTCCTTCCTTCCTTCCTTCCTTCCTTCCTTCCTTCCTTCCTTCCTTCCTTCCTTCCTTCCTTCCTTCCTTCCATCCTTTCTTCCTTCCTTCCTCCTGCTCTCCCCTTCCTTCTTCCCTTCCTCTTTTCTCCCTTCCTTCCTTCCTTCCTTCCTTCTCCCTTCCTTCCTTTCATCCTTCCTTCCTTCCTTCCTTCCTTTCTTGCTTCCTCCCTTCCTTCTTTCCTCCTGCTCTCTCCTTCCTTATTCCCTTCCTCTTTCCTCCCTTCCTTCCTTCCTTATCCCTTCCTTCCTTCCTTCCATCCTTCATTTCTCCCTTCCTTCCATCCTTCCTTTCTCCCTTCCTTCCTTCCTTCCTTCCTTCCTTCCTTCCTTCCTTCCTTCCTTCCTTCCTTCCTTCCTTCCTTCCTTCCTTCCTTCCTTCCTTCCTTATCCTTCCTTCCTTCCTTCCTTCCTTCCTTTCTTCCTTCCTTCCTTCCTTCCTTCCTTCCTTCCTTCCTTCCTTCCTTCCTTCCTTCCTTCCTTCCTTCCTTTCTTCCTTCCTTCCTTCCTTCCTTCCTTCCTTCCTTCCTTCCTTCCTTCTCCCTCCCTTCCTTCCTTATCCTTCCCTTCCTTCCTTCCTTCCTTCCTTCCTTCCTTCCTTCCTTCCATCCTTTCTTCCTTCCTTCCTTCCTTCCTTCCTTCCTCCCTTCTTTTCATTCTTCCTTCCTTCCTTCCTTCCTTCCTTTCTTCCTTCCTTCCTTCCTTCCTTCATTCCTTCCTTCCTTCCTCCCTTCTTTTCATTCTTCCTTCCTTCCTTCCTTCCTTCCTTCCTTCCTTCTCCCTCCCTTCCTTATCCTTCCCTTCCTTCCTTCCTTCTCCCTCCCTTCCTTATCCTTCCCTTCCTTCCTTCCTTTCTTCCTTCCATCCTTCCTTCCTTCCTTCCTTCCATCCTTTCTTCCTTCCTTCCTTCCTTCATTCCTTCCTTCCTTCCTCCCTTCTTTTCATTCTTCCTTCCTTCCTTCCTTCCTTCCTTCTCCCTTCCTTCCTTCCTTCTCCCTCCCTCCTGCTCTCTCCTTCCTTCCTTCCTTCCTTCCTTCCTTCCTTCCTTCCTTCCTTCCTTCCTTCCTTCCTTCCTTCCTTCCTTCCTTCCTTCCTTCCTTCCTTCCTTCCTTCCTTCCTTCCTTCCTTCCTCCCTCCCTCCCTCCCTCCCTCCCTCCCTCCCTCCCTCCCTTCCTTCCTTCCTTCCTTCCTTCCTTCCTTCCTTCCTTCCTTCCTTCCTTCCTTCCTTCCTTCCTTCCTTCCTTCCTTCCTTCCTTCCTTCCTTCCTTCCTTCCTTCCTTCCTTCCTTCCTTCCTTCCTTCCTTCCTTCCTTCCTTCCTTCCTTCACGTACATTGTGCGTGGATTTAACGCAGAACTATAAATCAGCTTTACACAAAAACATCATCAACGGGAATTTATCGTTTTTACCGCAAGATGACAAATTCTTATCGTGAGGAATTTTTTTGACAGTTTATCGTGAACGGTAAAATATCGCCCATTCCTAATGTGCATCAATGGTACTTGAGCAAGTCAACCTAATACAGCTGCACGTTGGTATGTATTTATATGTATATCTATGTTTAGACATGTCAAGGACATATCTTTTTTTCCAAGTTAAGAGAAACATTTAACCTTTAAGCTTCATTATTGCAAGATAACCTAGCAAACATACAGCCCTCACAATTATACAAATTTGGATGTGATTATTTGTTATAAAAAAGCACTTTCCATAATTATTTAACAGCCTTTGTTTAGTGGCACCATTATACCATTATATAAAACATTTAATAATTCACCTAAACCCTTAGGGAGAATAAAATGGATTTAATCTTGTTTTATGGTCTTGTAATTAATACAGGTACATAAATTCAAAAAGATGTTTTCCTGTCAAGGTCTCTATACAAAAGCTGTGCACCAAATAAATTAATCATCTACAAAAGAAGATTAGTGTAATAGCATGGCATGAATAAAAGTCATGTGTTGTTCAGTTAGTTGCTTTAAATAGTGGAAACAGTGGTTAAAAGACGTCTTTGTCAGTTTTATCCAGCCGTTTTCAAGGAAGCTATCAAAGCTGATTATGCAACAAAAGTCAGCGTGAAACATTAGTGTCTATATGACTTATTGTTAATTAAGACATGCCTGGTCTTAATATTTAAGTACCTGATATATTTTAAGTATTCATTACTAGCAGGATAGGTTAAAAAAAGTGCAGATTTTAGCAGAGCTTTTAGGAGCCGTGGCAATCTCTATGAAGCTATGGCAGCATTTAGCAGCTCTTTCCATCCTAGTAAACAACCAAACAGTGTGGACTAAGATTGCCTTGTGCTTGGGAATGGTAGCGCCAGACCACTGGGATGGAAATGGAGCCTAAACCTGCTGGAAAACGGGGTAAAGACCCCCAGTCACTGGCCCCTTTTATATTGCCCAATACTCACCACACGGCCACAAAACCACAGGAAAAAATAAATATGTTATAAACTGAAATTAGAGCGTCTTCTGTATCTGGAATGAATGTATTTTTGAGTCTATAATATAATAATAAGATAACCTTGTTTGAATTGTAAAATGGGTTTGGCTAAATACAATATTTGACTAAAACTAGACTAAAATGGTCCTGGACAATTCTGACTAAAATAAAACTGAAATGCTCAGACTTTTAGTCGACTGAAACTCAGAGGTGGGTAGAGTAGCCAAAAATTGTACTCAAGTAAAAGTACTGTTACTTCAGAATAATATGACTCAAGTAGAAGTAAAAAGTAGCCATCCAAATAATGACTTGAGTAAAAGTAAAAAAGTACTTGGTGAAAAAACTACTCAAGTACTGAGTAACTGTTTAGTAACGTCTGATTAATTTTTTAACACAACCATTCAAACAGACAAAAGTACAAAATAATCATCTTCAGGCAAATTAAATCAATAAAATAATAAAATAAATTAAAATTAATAAAAAAATAGCTTAAATTAAAATAATCTTAAAGTAAATTCAAGTACTTTAATACATAATAAAATAAATAAAATAATAACAGAATAAAAACAATAAATTAGGCACAAGTAGCATAAAATTTCAAGCCTTTGTACTTTTCTTTTTTAACCAGGCAGAACTAGAAGAAGCCCATGAACCCATAGAAACTCTGTGTGTGTTTGAGTCTGTGTAAATGTGACAAAACATGCAAAAACAAACATTTTTCCCAAAGAATCACCCAGTGATGTCATGAGATTGACGCGTACGCGGATAAAAGGGATAAAAGAAAAGTAACAGCTCAACGTAGCCTAATGTAGCGGAGTAAGAGGAACAGTTTCTTCTTCACAAATCTACTCAAGTAAAAGTAAAAAGTATAGTGATTCAAAACTACTCCTAAAAGTACAACATTTCTCAAAACGTACTCAAGTAGCCTAAATGTAACGGAGTAAATGTAACTCGTTACTACCCACCTCTGCTGAAACTTGACACGACAAGAACGAGAATGAACGTGACTAAAACTAATGAAAACTAAAATGATAGCTCGACACAAAGACTAGACTAAAACTAAAATTGAAAGAGGCTGACAAAGACAATACTAGTCTGGTGTCAATAACAGTCCTCCGAGAGAACTGTTCATTTCCAGGTGATATACTGTAATAATGTGGGATGGCGGGACCAGGGTGGGATTTATTGATAACAAGACAAAGAGGTGAGCAAGCTCCTCCTCCTCCTCAGTGCCGTTAGCAGCTGGTTGCTAAAAAGACAGACCATGGCTTTACAAATGGAAGAGCCTTAGAAAGAAGTTCTATGGTCAATGAGCACAACAGCAGGAGTGGCAGAGGGAGACTGACTGGCCATATTTGGATTTATGCTGTACGATGTAGGGGGAAGCCACATTGCTCAGATTGTGTTGTTATTCAGCGTGGATCCGGTACCCACTCCATCTCCTGCAGCCAGCGCTGGTTCAGCTCCTCATGTGCTGCTGAGCACCACTCCATGAACCTCCTGACTCCTCTTCCCTCCCAGAAACTCAGCTTCAGGCGGAATGCAAATATGCAGGGATTCCTACATTTATTTGGACTTTTTGGACTGTACTTTTTTATCTTTATTCATTTCAGTTGTTAATATATGTCAATTTGTGTATTCGAGATCTGCAACAGATTCCACAAACTTAAGGCGGGCAGATATTTAGGGTCAATATTAGATTCTATTCACAAGCTTCTATGGCGTGTGTACGGAAGAGTATTAGGGCCAGGCAGGAGAAAAATAAAAATAATATTTTAGAGGAAGATTTTTTTTTCATTGTGCACTTTGAGAAAAAAAGTCGAAATGTCGAGAAAAAAGTCGAAATGTCGAGAATAAAGTCGAAATGTTGAGAAAAAAGTCAGAATTTCGTGAATAAATTTGAAATGTTGAAAAAAAAAGGCTAAATTTCGACTTTATTCATAAAATTGTATTTGAACATTAATCTCGACATTTCGACTTTTTTCTCGAAGTGCACAATAAAAAAAATCTTCCCCTCTCAAATATTTTTTCTACTCCACATTCTATCTTTACAACTTTACAGCAATTACAGTATAAACTTATAATACCTATATTCTCACATGAAAAAATCTTAAAACTGCATTTTGTCAGACAGAAATGAAGTTATAACTTTATATTTACTCCTCTCACATCCTCTATTACTTTCATTCTGGTATACGTGGCTGTTTCAAGTTTACATGAGCCTCCACTGGATGCATCCTTGATAAAGTGGACGGAGCAAAAACACAATCGAGTATTTCTTCTGTACTTGCGTGTTTGTGTTATTGAGATTGGGACGGTACTTTGGCTGCACTAGAACTCCCTGTGCTCAGCCAGATACTGGTTAGACACAGATCCACTCAGGTTCCCTGGGCCGTCCACCCAGGCCGTCCGTGTCCCGTCTGCAGTCTGCCTGACCTCCCATCCTGCCTCCTGCGTCTCGCTGGATTCAGTGTTGGTTTCTTTTTTGTGATCAACTGTTTTTTATTATTTTGTTGATGCATACAATTAAATGCATGCAATTTTATAGCAAAAACCTTTAAATCACCTGTCCTCACACTCACCCTGTAGCGATCCAACAAAACAATAACACAACAACAGGACAAAACAAGCTGGACAAGAAAAGCCAAAGAAAAATAGATAAATGTTCAGTCAATATTCAGTTCTTTCAGTTTTTCAATTGCATGTGTCCATATTTTTAATGCCCTGGGTCCCGCACCGTGAATTCTTGCCATTGAAAGTTCCATATGTATAATGTCCATAAACAGATTAAACCAGTGACATGTTGGTAGATCGTGTGGTGTTTCCATCGAAGAGCAAGCATTTTTTTTAGCAGCTGTTAATCCTGACAGATACACAACTTTCGTCATTAATCAGGAGCACCCTGGGAGAACATGGGATTGCCTTTCCAGTGACATTGGATATACAGGACTGTCTCAAAAAATTAGAATATTGAGATTAAGTTCTTTATTTTCTGTAATGCAATTAAAAAAACAAAAAATGTCATACATTCTGGATTCATTACAAATCAACTGAAATATTGCAAGCCTTTTATTATTTTAATATTGCTGATTATGGCTTACAGTTTAAGATTAAGATTCCCAGAATATTCTAATTTTTTGAGATAGGATATTTGAGTTTTCTTAAGCTGTAAGCCATGATCAGCAATATTCAAATAATAAAAGGCTTGTAATATTTCAGTTGATTTGTAATGAATCCAGAATGTATGACATTTTTGCATTACAGAAAATAAAGGACTTTATCACAATATTCTAATTTTCTGAGACAGTCCTGTATATACTGACTTTTTGCCAGAATGATAATACAGGCGGGCATTGCCAAAACATGTGAAGGAATGATCCTGTGGTGTTACTTGAACAAAAACTGCAGAGAGGAGAATTGATTTTGTGGATTCCGTGGTTTTGATTCTGCTCCATCGGCCCAGCCTGCCACATTGGAGTATCTCCCAGCTGCTACTGAGTCTTATTATTATTCTCTCAATTAAAGACTTTTTTACAGTGGAAATCATCTGTTGTGGGAAGTTGTTTTGGGTTCCTTCACCGGTTGGTCATTACCGCAGCACCAAATCTCTGCAGCACATAGTTGCATTACTTTTCTAACTCCTTCCATCTTGTTTCTCTGGGAGAGAAAGTCTGGTTTCTGCTCGTTACGCTTGCGTCCCCTTATCAGCCGTGTGCCTGAACATGTGGCACAGTTAGCGTTGCATCAGAAGTGTTTTCTGCTGCGTTCTGGTTGTCCCACTGTGCTGTGCTTTCTCAAGTAAAAGGACGTAACAAGTGCAGATTTAGAGAAAATCATGCAGAGCAGCACTGATTAACAGCTTGCTATTTTTATACCTTATTAATGATAAAGGAGCTATTATGTTTCAGTCCCTCATCCCAGCTGAGAGGTTTCACATGGCAGCCGTTTGAATAACAAATACCTGGCCATGTGCTACTTCAGGAGATGTTTGTTCCCTTAGTAGTGAACACACATATATGTAGGCTATATATATATATATATATATATATATATATATATATATATATACATACGTATAAATATGCATAAAATATGCATATACGACCTTCTGGAGCCTCTGCAATAATGTATAAAAATAGGCTTGAGAGCCTAAGGGCATGCTAAATAGAAACTGACAATCAAAAAAAATAAAAGAAAGAAGCAAAATGCATTTTCAAACAGCCAACTTCTGATTAGTTTTTATTAATCGTCATATTTAATTACACAAAATATGCTGTTGCAGGGTTTTTTGCTGCACTTCTTAGGACGATACATGCTGGCAGTTATTGCGCTGCTTTATATTATATATCCCTGACAGTGGTGGCTTAAAAAAAAGTTATTTCTCTAAGTATTGGATTACAGTTGAATTATAATTGAGCACGGGGAACAGTAAGCTAATACTGACTGCTGATTTACTTTGGCTTCTGAGATGGAGCTCATTACAGCCACGAGGAGTCTGTGAGGATGAGACGTCTGAACTTTTCTTTGCTTTCATTCCATATTTCTTCCATTTCGTTTCATTCATTAGCTATGAAACTGTGTCTCACCATCACAAGTCCCACTTTCAGAATTCGGGGCCATGAAAAATGTACAGAGCATGTTTATGTGGGGGCGAGGCTCAGCTGACAGAGTGCTTGTTTTCCAAGCAGACAGCTGATGGCACAGCTTCCAGTTCCTCCTGTCCTTGGGAAAGACACCCAGCCCCACATTGCCCCTGATATCATGTGTATAATCAGTACTGGAGTTGAGGGGGGATGAGGGGGGATGGCATCCCCCCCTGAAATAAAAACGGTCATAATCATCCCCCCTGTAAAACTGCCATCCCCCCTTTCCATCCCTTATGTCATTTCATCAATGAATGTGGTTTTACTGCTATTTCAACATTTAGAGTCATCACCAGAAAAATAACACCAGAAAAATAACTTATTTGATAATTTTCTCCTGTTTCAAGTAGATTTTCCCTTGAAATAAGTAGAAAAATCTGCCAGTGGGACAAGATTTATCTTCTCATTACAAGCAAAAAAATCTTGTTCCACTGGCAGATTTTTCTACTTATTTCAAGTGGAAATCTAATTGAAACAGGTGAAAATTGTAGTTGTGATGAGTCTTGTTTTAAGTGTAATGAGATTTTTTTTACTAAAATTAGACATTTTAACTAGAAATAAGACAAATATTCTTGTTAAGATTTTGAGTTTTTGCAGTGATCCATTTTACTTATCCTGTGAAGGACAGAGTCATATTGATAAGTTCAGAAAACTGTTTTTTATTGTTGTGTTTTGATGTATTTGATGTAAGCCCAGTGGATATTTAAAGCTTACAGAATGCTGCATTTAACTGCTGCTATGTCATTCCTGCAGTATTTCTGCAGGTGTTTTGGTCAGTGCTATTATTTGTAATATATTATATTATTTGTAATCAGCACAAATTATTTGTCCCCATCTGATAAAATCCACCATCCCCCCTGATTTCTTTTTACAACTCGAGTACTGTGTATAATGGCAGTATTTTTGGAAAGCTAGTGTGTAAGAAGTACTGGCTGAAAGTTTTGTGAAAGAAAACTATATCGTAAACTGCTTTGTCGAACCATCTTGTTCAGTTAGTCATTATGAGTCGGAGATTTCTTTAGACATTTCTTATTACCAAAACATTTCATTGTAGCGATACCATTGTGCCTTGGTTATGTAAAGCTTAAGAGAGGTTGAGGTCATCCAAAAAATAACAATAAATTGGATGCTGGAGCCTGATGAACCATAAGAGAGCGCCTTTCTTCACTCTTACAGGAATGACTGTAATTGCTGTCAGCTTCTTGAGTGAGAGAAAAAAAGCTGAAGGTGATTGAGAACATTGTAGCAGGAGTGTTGTTAAATTCCTCCGACAAACAATTACAGGCAACTAGGGTTGCAAAATTCCGGGAATTTTCAAAGTTGGAAACTTTCCATGGGAATTAACGGGAATATATGGGAATTAATGGGAATATATGGGAATTAACTGGAATTAACGGGAATAAATAAGAAATTTACAGAATTGAAGGTTGGCCCTTAACAGGGAACTTAAATATAGTTGGGGGAAATATATTGTAGCATAGTCTTGGCTAAAACAACCAGATTTAATGCTACACTCCTCAATCACATGCACACAGCACATTGCTTACTGCAGGGCTATTGAGGCCACGCCCCCTACAGGCACTGTGCATTCCTCCATCACATGCACAGGTGATTTCTTGAAGCCTGGAGGCCACACATTTGAGCTCAAAGCACAAGACTATTGAAGCCACACATTTGAGCCCACGGACTATATAAAGTCAAGTAAGTTTTGATAATATTATGGGGTAAATATATTTGATCTATAATGGTATTAATGTTTAACTTGCATTACTTTTTGATTGGGTGGGGGAGTGGGGTGAGTTAGTATTTACTCAACATTCATGTTTTTGTTGTTCATTAAAATAATTGTTCATACAAGAATAAAAACTAAAGTTCTACTCAAATAAATCTGTTGAAATGTCATGTTTTTGTATTATCTTGCATGGATATCTGCTTATGACAAAATAAATATTTACATTTATGTTTGGATATGATACAGTTTGTTTAAATTACCCCCAATTTCCAGTTAATTCCCATAAATTCCCAATAATTCCCAATAATTCCCATAAATTCCCATAATTCCCATGGAAAGTTTCCAATTTGGAATATTTCCAAAATTCCCCAGCTTAACTTCCCATGGAAAGTTTCCGGAAAGTTTCCGGAAATTTACCGGAAATTTTCCACCCCTTTGCAACCCTACAGGCAACAGTTCCGACTTTGGTTTTTTATAAGTGGCACTTCAATGTGAGTAGGTGCAAGTTATGGTAAAATCTCAAGGGAGCGAATTCAGACGTGGCACAAACTTGATTGGTCATTGTCCGATGGAATTAGCTGCTGTTAGAGGTGCAAGTCTGAAAGGAGCAAATAAGGTCACTGCGCAATGAAAAATCACACACTATTACACACCATTAAGCTTCCTATTCCTTATAAAAACACCACTGTGATCCTAGAGAAAAATATTGAAAACATGTTTACTTTTCTCTCTTTTTATAAAAAAAAAAGTGTTTAATATTTGGACACAAGCACTGTGAAAGACCAATAGTTATAGGAATACCAATGATTATGACAGGGACTGGCTGTGGCATGCCTCTTTATGTCATTAGCAACTTAAAATGTGCAACTTGAGAGTAAAGACATGTTTTTACATCTTTGCTAGAAACTTGGCAAGTGAATGATTGACAACCCGTTCACCAGGACATTATACAATTATACGTTTTTAGGTAAAGCTTTGGCTGTTCAAATGTATCTATTTTTTGCTTTTTAACATATGCAAGTGCAACATTTTGATCTCGTGTCAGTATCAGCGTCAAACAAGCCCTCTTTTGTGAGAAGGTTGGGTAGTGGGGAACGTAGAATATCACAGCTAAGGAGGATTTCACGCTTCATGTCTTTCCAGTCGCCGAGCTCGCTTACCTGGTCCGGAGGACACACAACCTTTATGTGTGAACAACTTCAAAAAACCTGCAGTGGCATAGCATAGCCTTAAAGGTATTGTGACATAATTTTTAACATGCTTTTAACACTATTAAAAGTCTTGGCCAAATCCCTCAAATGTGTCTAAAAAGGTGTAACAAGAAAAACTTCACTCCAGTACTCCATGCCTGGCTTTTTTATGACGGTGTTTTTTGCGCAGTGAAAAACGCTTCCTTTTCCCCCTTTCCTGTCAATCATTGCCCCGCTCCTCCGCCACCCAACCAGATGCGCCGTTTTTGCATAATTATGCGGAAACTCCCAGAAAGCACAAAATACACTGAATGTTAAAAGTTCGTTTTTTTTGGGTGTAATTGATGTCAAGACACCCAACAAAACACAAAAAATCAAGAAAAATTTGTTTTTCATGTCACAATCCCTTAACTTACAGCCAATGGATAGCTAGAATACCAATTTCAGGTGACTTCCCTTTCAAACCCAACAAGAGAAGGGCAATCTGTAAACACGCAACACACCGAACCGTCCTATAAGCAGAGAGCTACTGTTAAACTGTACTGTTATAATTCAAAAGATCTCTTGTTCAACTTCCACTCTGTGTGCTGTCAGTGTGTGCTAATCCATCCCTTTTCCCATGTTAGTTATCTTTTTGTTTTCCTTTTGCATTCTGAATAAGTCAAAGCGCTAACTATATTGATTTCAGTCTTTTTTGAAATGATCAACTCCTGTTTTGTGCCTGGATGTGCCTCATTTCCTGTGTGTGTTGTGTTCACAAAACATGGTCTCAAGACCAGATGGGCGACTAAGTCATTGTCAAATCATGTAGTGTGTGACACCTGGTCGCCATCACTCACACCCAGACTCCCAAATACAGGACAGGGAGTCCCAACTTCAAAGGAGCCGGTCCACGTTTAAAGTCATGTGCGGAAAAAGAAACCTTTTACCGCACATGTAAGGAGCAACGTGTAATGTGAAGCCTAAAATGACATTCACATTTCACACTCCAATCTACATGAGCAGTATAGCTGCACAGTGAGTAACACTAACCTGTATGAGACGCGGGAAAATGCGTTTTCTCCTGAATACATATGGCGACAATTCAACACCATATGTATTGCGAATAAAAAACCCAAACTGAAGAATCAAAACACAGAATCTGTAACCAAGTTATCAAAGTCTCTGACGGACGGTGCAATCATTTTTCTCTACACTTTTCTTTTCTCGCCAGCATTTCTAAAACCATCTTTGATTCCAAGCAGTCTTTCTTAGACTCCCTTTTTCCCTTTGCAGTTGCAGTTCTGAAACAATTCAAATCCGCCCCACATCGGTCTACTGCGGGTAGGAGGGACATAGTTGGGATCAATATGCTGCCGTTGGACTGACTTACTCTACCATCAGAAATAAAAATGTTTAGTGAAAAACAAAAGTCTGCAGCTGTTTACTTACCAGTCTAAAAGAAACGTTGCAAGTCACACCTCATTTCTTTGTTCTTTCTGAGATGTCTCCAACGGGGGGGAGCACCGTTATTTATTCTGGTTTTAGCACTGTTTTTATCTGCTCTTTTTTCGCTTCTGAACGAGGCTTTTTTTTTTCCTGAAATTGGTGGTCATGGTGGTGGGAAAGTCTCCTAAAGAGAGTGTTATCCATCCCTGCTGGCAACTACTTCAAGTAGCACCTGAATATAAGTTGCATCCGCTCTATTTAAAAAAAAAATAATAAAAAAAAAGATATACAAGCCGCACCTGCATACACCCGCATCCGCTCTATTTAAAAAAAAAAAAGATATGCAAACCGCAGATATTTATGTTGTTAGATTAGATATTTACTACATGTACAGAAGGATTTTGAACTGTAAATTATGTACATGTTTGTACCTAAATAGATCCTTTCCTAACAGTGTCTTTTAACACGGCAGCAACTTTGCTGATTAAAACGGGACAGAACCGAGAGAAAATAACCAGTATTTATTTATCTATTTATCTGTTTGAAATCTGCTTCTACTTCTATCTGCTAAAGAAGAAGTAGCGTATTCTTCTTTGCATTTATTTTGTCTTAGTTTTGATTCTAATTCCGGTTAAAGCGCCCCAAGCGGTGGAAGAAAAATCCACAGAATAGCTGCACCTTTGTATAAGCCGCACGGTTCAAAACCTATGAAAAAAGTAGCGGCTTATAGTCCAGAAAATATGGTACATCCACACATAACTTTTTCCTGTCATCGTGTCGCACTGAGGCCACTATGTCGCCAGCTACCACCACACATGGCAGAAACTGGTATTATGAGACTGGACGGACCAAAACTAGTTATTTAGCTAACTTGATAGATTAGCAAATGCATAATCATCACTTCTCTGACATAACCACACTTATTTCTTCTCATATTCCTGCTGTTTTTAAATTATTTTGTGCTTATTTTAATCAACAATCTTACTCATTGCTCCTTCAAGTTCCACTTTAGCTGATAACCTGTTGATCTGCAGAAAATAAAACATCTTGCTCATTTTAGAAAATGAAATGCTTTGTTAGTTTGAAAAGAAACAAATATCGCTTTGTGTTTAATTAACACTGACATGACCTGCATGCTTTGCATCACTGTCCATGTTCCCCTGGGTGATGGAGACTGAGAACATCTTTACTTAAAAAACATGAATGTTACAAGTCATTTTAATTCTTAGTAATATAGAATCACTATGTGATTCTCAGGAGACTGTACCGGACTGGTGATGTCTTCTGTCAAAATAATGCGTGAGCTTACATGGATCAGAAAAGTATCTCTTCAAAAAACTGGAAAGCTCAAGTGCAATGAATGGTACTTGTGGTTTACATAACAATTACTGGTACATAACATCCCCTGGCCGTTGTCATTAGCAACGTTAAAAACTATATGAACTGAAGTGTTATTTCAAAGCTATGCATAAAAAAAACAATCATATAGGAGAGTGCGAGACCGTTCTTCCCACACGTCCCCTTAACCGGCTGGGTTCTGGTGATATGCACGAATCACATCTATTCTCACTTAACTCTGGCATTTTATTAACAGAACGAAAAGCAAAGTATTTATTTCATGTTGAAAAAATAATGAGTTGAGAATGATCACTGTGAACCGTTTGCAACGACTTAATCTGGCACAAAATTGAACAATATCCTCACACAGGGATGGCTAGTGTCTATTTCTAATCTACTGTAATAACTTTGGATGCGGAGATATAAGATTAAATGACGCTTTGATCCTTTTGCGTTGTTCCAAGTCAGTTGAAAGCAGGCTGAGTAAGTGTGCACAGATTTGCAGAATTATAGCTCAGGTTTAATCAAAGATGAGGCTCTCAGGGAAAACTAGATGAAAAGATCACAGAGCAGGCCTTGGGATTTATTTATTTATTTAAGTTTTAATATTTCGATCGCCATTTCTCATATAATTATAATCAAAGGGTGTGAAAAGATAAATTAGAGACACATATATATGTTAAATACTACTGTAAAGACAATGAAACTATATTAGCAACAGTGATTTTTGTATTTCAAGCCCAGATTAGGAACATGCTTAGTTTATTCAGGCTTCTTCTTATTCCATCTATTTAATGTTTATATAATGTTCTCTGTAGAATATGCTGTTTTTTAAGTTTAATTTGTTTCATTAGGTTATTTTTCGAACACAGGTATGACTGGGAACTGAATGTTTCTAGCTCATGTGTGGCGGTATGACAATAAAACTCTTAAATCCTTTAATTACTTTCCAAAAGTTGGGATGAGATATGGATGGGTGGTATCCCCATTTCTGATTTATAATTGCTATTTTTTCAAACAAGATGAAATCAGACAATGCCGTTTATACTGATACATTCTCACAGTTTCCCACAGTTAAGCCTGGCCACTGTGTGGCTTCTCCCTCATTCCCAGAGCAGCCCGACCCCCCCCCCTCCCAACCTGCATCCGTCAGCAACAAGCTGAGCTGCACACTAACAACAACCGCTGCCTTCAACACGACATGTTTTCCAGGGACGGCCATGCATTTTTCAACAAGACAATGCAAAACTACATTCCGCACACATTAAAAAGTCATAGCTGCAGAAAACAAGGGCACGGTTACTGGCCCCCCATTCCCGACCTGCCCTCAATAGGAAAGATGTGGAGAATTGTTAAATAAAAAATGCAATGACAAAAACCTCACTTCCACAACTTTTGAATCTATCCCTAATATAAGAATGTTATAATGCTATTTAAATGTAACCAAACAAAGTGGTATAAAGAAAACGCTCTCTTTTTGAAATGTCCATCAGGCCTGGAATTCAGAAGCTAATGAATTTGTGTGAAATGAAGGTTGAACTATGAACAAATCTATTTCAGGCAGCATGAACATAATTTTAATTTGTTATAAAGATACTGAGTAGGCCTGTGTTGAAAAAAATCGATTTCCCAATTCTAAATCGATTCTCATATTTATTTATGTATTTTTTTTTTCATCATTACATTACAACTTTTGGTTATTTTTTTGTTTATCCCCAAAAAAGGAATGTTTCGTTGGACACGATAATAACTGGTGCCAGTTTTTTGCCTTTAAATAGGTTTAAAGGTATGAAAACATTAAAGTGTTAGGTTATAATTGCATAAATTGTCTATATTTCATTACTTTATATACTGTCTTGGGGTTACATTTGCAAAAAATGCTAAAAACCAAATGCTCAAAAATTAAAAACCAAAATAGACCAAAAATGGAACAAATAAAGACGGAATGTGGGAAAAAATAAAACAGATTTCATCCGTGTCTGTTTCCTCCCTGGATCTGTTTAGTAATTCTGCCACATGATGTTTCTGAAAGCAGTTCTATCAGCATTCTGGGAGCTGATTGGTCCTTACAGCATCATTAGCTGCCAATACTTGCTGTTTAATCTCAATATAATACTAGTATTTATATTTTGCATAACTACAGTCATATAATTCATGCAACAGCTCAAAAAACAGTTTTAATAACACTAACCCAAATCAATATCGGAATCGAATCGAATCTAATCTTGATAATCGATTCTGAATCTTAAGAATCGGAATCGAATCGATTCTTGACATTTGAATCGATCCCCAGCCCTAATACTGAGGTGACAGGGGAGCGTGTTCAAACTGATGGATGAGTCTACAGTATATTTTATCTTTATCAGTCTGAAAATGTTTGCAACTTTGTCAGGGCTAGTCCGAGCCGTCCGGCTAATCTAGAGCTTTTTTGGGCCCACTTTCGTCTGCCGCCACCTGTTCGAATGCACTATGCTAGGAGAGGAGGAGTTTACTTCAAAACGAGCCACTTTTCTTTTTTTCCCTTCTTTTTTGATTGATTGATTCATTGATTGGATGCACTTGTGTCTTGTCCACCCTGTATTTGTAGTCTTGGCGTTCCCTTAGTCATTTTCCAGTCTCTCTGTTGCAAGTGCCAACTATCTAATTTCCCAGTGAGGCTGATGTGGAACTAAGATCTGTTGCAGTTCCTCGACTGGTGGAACTGACTGAACTTTAGAGCATAAAAAACGCACATTTACAGCCTGGTTCAAAATAAACATTTTGGTTTGTAGTTTGTTGTTTGAGTTCAGATCCATGGAAACTCCGAGGGAGGTGAATCTTTTTGTACCACCCCAGGAGAGTTTTTATCAAGCAATAAAGTGATTTCTAACATGATTCATTGACAGTTGGCAGAGCCAATGGCTAGCCTTTATCACTTCCTCATCTGTAATCAACACACAGCTGGTTGCTTAGTGAACCAATCGGCCGTTTTTATTAACCCAGCATCTGCTAAATGCGACGGTCATTTCTAATTTCGCCATCGAGTCGACATGTTAAATGGTATATTCCCCTGTAAGCATCGGACGGCAGCTCTGCAGATATTTTGGCAGGGTGCGACTGAAGAAGCTAGGAGCAAAGCTAACTTTGATTGACATATGGTGTCTGCGGATGAAGTCACTGCCACAAAACTGAAGCCAATGAGAGAGCGAGGCATGGGGTGAACTCACCATGGGAAGGGTTACAATCAAAGGGAAGGAGCTGCAGAACGTGCAACAAAGAGAGAATGTTTTTCATTTCTTGTTTCAGGTCATTGCACAAGAGTTCAAACTGCATTATTTCTTCCCTGAGAATTGTTTTGCATAATTTCCTGTGAAATATCTATTTTTTGTTTTTGTTGTAATCACATGTCTAAGGAAAAAACCTGATATGGAGAAAATTAGAGTGTTTTTGTCAGATCATGTTGTGTGTCACTGTCACTGATAAGTCATGTGTTGTTAACATCACAACGACTTCAAGACTTCTATTGATTGAACATCAGAGACCTGACAACACTAAGAGTCATGTAGTCTGAAGTTTCCTTGCACTAACATTATACTTAATGATGTAATGTCAAGCAAGACACTCAATCATTTGGTGTCAGTGATAACTGGGAAAAATTGGAGGGAGTCTTATCCGTTTTGTTGTCACAAGCTATTAAGGCACAATGTTATTACAAGTCTTTAGTCTTTTCACATTCAAATTGTGTCATTACGTAACATAATTCCTGTTTATAACCAGTTGGAACACTGCTTGTTCTAGTCTTGTAAATAGCAACTCCTCAAGATCCCAAATCTTTGTAAAATCTTATACTGTGTGACTTAGAACGGCCTTATCGTCTTATAATGCAAGGGAGTATTATATGTTAATCAAAAGATTTGTAGTTGTCTACTGTATGGAATAAAGGCATAAAGTCACAGACTCTCATGTTATGCATCTGTGCTTTTGCAGCTGACAGAAATTAACGTGCTGCTTAAATGTTGCAGGTTGGGTTGTGGAGGAGCAGCCGAGTGCTTCAGAATAATGAAGATATGTGTCAGGGCAACATAAGTGGCAGCTACTTGTATGACCGTCGTTGTCAAGAAGGTGAGCCAATAATAACCATCTGTTTTCCTCTCAAATATGAGCTTTGTGGCATTATCAATGAAAAAAACTGCATGGTGTAAGCACATTAACTTCGATCGTAAAGAAAAGCAAAGCAAAAAGAAGGTAGCAAAAAAGTAACAATCAGAACATGCTGAGACAGAACAACACTTAACATACTGTACTGTATGTCCTTACTGTGATGTTTCCTACTTTGTACTGTATTGCATATGAGTATTTCTGATTCACGACCTTGGATCTGTTTGTTGATCTTTTGAGAGGGAATTTGCCTGCAAGTTGTTTTTTTCCGCTGCAATTCTGTAAAATGTGACGTGACTGATCTGCACAAAAACAAAAAGGCCTTGGCTTGTTACAACAATTTTGATGTTCTTTATCTTCAGACAGATTTTGAAGATCCCACAAAGCTGTTGTGATTTAGCACAGATAGAAAAGCCTTATGCAGAGAAAATGTGCATACAGTGTGATCTCTGGGTCTTGGGGACCCTGGCTCAAATGCAAAACAGTGTGGTGTAAACTGACGTATAAAAGCCAATATTAGTACGAACAGGTCAATTTAAGTCAAGATACAGTAATCCCTCGCTAGAACGCGGTTCACCTTTCACGGTCTCGCTGCTTCATGGATTTGCATTGTGCATCGTGTTCTGCATTCTGATTGGCTTAACAGTCTCCCCGCTTCTTCACTTCCTGTGTCAATAACATTGGTCGCTTAGCAACAAGCTGAGAATGGCCAATGAGCTTCAGCAAGCAGCTCAAGAACGGGACCCTTTGATGAATCGTTCATTACGGTCTCAAATATAATCGATAGTGGCATGTCGGTTTATAAGAATCTTTTTGCCCAGAAGAAAAAAGAGCGACAACAACGACCCATACCTATGTTCTTCTCTTGAAGAAACACCCCTGCACCACGGGCTTTAGAAGAAAAAGACGCTACAGAGCGGAGTAAAGTCAGGATGCAGCGGCAGTCAGAAGAGCAGCGAGTCACAATTTGTCCTACTGTAGCCTACTTATTGTATTTTTTTTCACAATCATTTTTCATTTTCTCCCGTTCAAATCCAATTAATCGGGTTGCAGTGGGGCGGGGCTGATCTCCGCAATTTGAAGCCTTGTATAATAATTGGTTGCTACTTCGCGGATTTCACCTATCACGGGTTCTTTTTGTACGGTGGCCGAGACCCGCAATTGCTGAAAATAAAAGTAACGCTGCAAACAAATAAAATAAACGCTTAGCAAATAAAATAAACGCTGCAAACAAAAAGAAATGCTGCTGCAAATAAAAGAAACACTGAAAATATAAAGAAACCCCGCTGCAAATAAAATAAAAAACAACGCAAATAAAAAAGCCACAACGGAAGTGAATTACCGGGGACTGTTTTTGCCGATGCACCGGTGTTTTTATGCGAGATGACACCGGTGTTGTTGTTTTTATCATTGATAATAATGCCAAAAATAACCTAAAGCGTGGGTAACAATAGTTATTTGGATGAATGTGAAGTTGAAGCTGTGTGTGGTGGTCAGGGACTTCTGTCACGTAAAAAACACCGGTGCATCAGCAAAAATAGTCCCCGGTAATTCACTTCCGTTGTGCCTTTTTTATTTGCGTCGTTTTATTTGCAGCAGCGTTTTTTTTTATTTTCAGCGGCGTTTCTTTTTATTTGCAGCGTTTCTTTAATTTGCAGCGTTTGTTTCTGTTTGCAGCGTTACTTTTATTTTCAGCAATGGCGGGTCTCGGCCACCGTATTTTTGGAACGTAACCCAAGTGAAAAAAGCGAGGGATTACTGTTATCTAAAATGCATTACTGTGGTTAGGGTGGATGGAGGACCTGTTGTGTTACAAAGCCTTTTCTACGTTGTAAACACAGATCTTCACCGTGAGTGAAAAGCCACTCAGCTCAGCACATAGCAGGCCTCTGAGGCGTCTCAATAACCAGAGCTCTTCCCAGCCAGATGGCCCCACTGACTACTGGACCGTCTAACTGGAGGTTATTATACATCTGGAATGTCCCAACAAACCGAATATCAAACAACAGCTGCAGAAAATCCTGACTGCTCAACCTGCTGTCCTCCGGGCTGTAATGGCTTCTGCAGTTACTGGATCCAGACAGTCCATCATCAAGTGCTGGTGCCAATTTCTCCAGCAAGAGGGCAATAAGTGCATTGACTGTTTTTTACTCACCAACTCACAATATATTAAAAGATGATTTTTAGGCTAAAGGTGGTTTGGTCTGGTGTTCTGGCTGCTGGACAAGACATCTGTTCTCAGGCTGCCAGCCAACATCAGACTGTTTTACAGCTTAGTGACTACGTGAACGAAGGCCCATTTTCACTACCGTGCTTCATTAGATGGCTTTTTAACTGTGCAGGCCCACATTACTTTTCACACTGCGGACAGTATAAATATTTGGAAAGTTGAATATTTTTGGTCCTTAGACTGTGCTGCGCTTCAGCACACTTTCAAATCAAATCAGCTCGTTTCTGCTTCAAATAGTACAGTATATACTAAAGTTCCAGGTCCCAGCTTCAGCTTTAAGTAGATTTATATCAATATTGAAAGATTTGCCCTGAATACACAGTGTAACCTTTTTCAGACTGAGTCTATAAATTGCGAAGGCTGACAGGTAATTGCCTTCTAATATTTTCTTGGTGGAAGGTGTGTGTTCAACCAGCTTTGGTGCATGCACAAAAGAGATTACATGTGGCTGTGAAGCGTATACATGTGGATTTGACTGTCTATATGATGAATAAACGCTGTGTGACCTTGTGAAGGCATTCTAATTAAGCCGACACATACAGAAATACCTAAATGGCAAAAGACTTGGCCTAGGGAAGGGGAAAAGCTTCTCAGGACACCATTTGGATGGTGAAAAGAGAATCAGAATCATGTTTATTTGGCCAAGTCAGGTCAAACAAGACATGGAATTTGACTCGGTTATTTTTGCTCACTGTACAGTAAATAGGCAATAGGTAAATGACAGCTCTTATTAACATATACAGTAATCCCTCCAGAAAATAGTTATGGGTAGTTGTTGTCTCTCTTTTTTCTTTTGGGCAAAAAGATTCTTATAAACCGACATGCCACCATCGATTATATTTGAGAACTGTAATGAACGATTCATCAAAGGCTCCCGTTCTTGAGCTGCTGCTGAAGCTCATTGGCCGTTCTCAGCAATGTTGGTAAGCGACCAACGTGAGGTAGACATGGTTATTGAGGAGAGATCCTGGTTATAACTCTAAAGAAGCCCAAAGAGGCCTGGATGCAGGTGTATCAACTATCGGTCATTGTGACCAGAGAACATGACCAGAAAATTTGCAGCATGTGGCAACACTTGTTTTTTTTTTTGACAAACTAACACAACAAAAATGTACCTATATCAAACCAAACAAAAGAATCAATCAGCTGATGCTGTTGTGAAATGGTGGTTGGTTGGACCCAGATGTAAGAGAGAGCAGGAGGCAGGAGTTCCAAAAAAATGTGATTTATTTAACTTGAACAAAACCAAATCGCTGCTGAGCAGGATACAAAAAAAAAAAAACAGCTCAAACAAGAACCAAAAAACTACAAAAACCCGACATGGAAAACACGGAGGGAGGAAACAGTACGGACCAGCACGGAGCAAGGGAAAGACAAGACCAGATATACACAGAAGGGTTGACGAGACACAGGTGCAGACAATCAGGCCCAATGGGAAACAGGAAAGTTAAACCAGAACTCAAACACAAAGACACAGGGTTCTAGGGGTGTAACGATACACTAATCTCACGATACGGTACGATACACGATATTGAGGTCACGATAACTTTTATTTGAAAGACACAAAATACAAAACAATGCTGTGCGTTTGCCCTATTGTTACAGTTTGTAATGCTTTATAACTGTTTAAGTTTTAAAGAGAAAGCCAGGCCAACCATTTTCCACAAACTGAACTAAAAGTAAATGTCAGGTTTGCATTATGCATCTTCAGTTTCATACAAGTACAAATATTTTGCCACAAACTGAATAGGTTCTCTCATGTATGATTTTACTTTTTTCTTTTCCAGAAATTTAACAACTAAAATTAAATAAATAAATAAAAGTAAATAAATACATACAATTTTACATCATAAAAAAGATTGATTCATGATCACCTTATAAGTGTAAGAGGAGATTTATTTTTGTTAAGTTTATTTTGGTAATTCAGGGTTCATTATTTAATAAATATATTCTTTATATTCTGTAAATCAGGGACTATAATGACACTAGTCAGTTTATCTGTAGTGATTAGTCTGTTTTAGATTGGGCGGAGTGATACAGCACTAGGTGCTGTGTTGATGTTCTAAAATCCTACACTGTTGAGGGACATTAAAGTACACTGGAACTCAGCAGAAGTTGTCCCCGTGTTTATCCTACTCACCACCCGAAAAAGGTTTAATTTAATAAGGTAAGGCTTAACTCTACACCAGACTTACATAAGTAAAAGTTCAGAGCTCAAAACGGGACTGCAAAACGGGACTAGTTTCTTCTGAGCGGAGGAAGATTTTGGTCCGCGCAGTCCGGCCGCGGTCGCGGTCAGATGCGCGTTACTAGTCAACACAATAGATTAATATTAATAACCCAATATCGCGATACACTTTGTCACCTCCACGACACGTATTGTGACATTTTTGTATCGCAAAATTTCGTGGCACGATATATTGTTACACCCCTACAGGGTTCAATATAAAACAGGAAGTATCAAACCATAACGGATGCCTTTGTGATCAAGCTGCTGTTTCTCTGCTGAAGACCAGACTAACACACAGCAGTAAATTTACATAGACAGCAATCTTCTGATATAAGACCTTCCTCTGACCTGCCATGTAAATGGCATTTTCTGATCATCTTATCTGGAATAAGTCACTTCATATCTGAAAAACCAGAGTATAGAGTTTTCCACATGTTGTACTGCAGTACGCACTAATCACAGTTGCCACGCCAGTAAGCAGTACATCTTGCGTAATATGTTGTTGAACTTCAGGTTTGAAATTGGGAGAGGTTCGTCCCATTTGTGTCGTCTATCCTCACACCCAATCACAGCAACATATTTTGAAGGATTTCCCAGTTCTAGAAATGCACTTGCAGAGCACATGAGGGAGAAGAGAAGACGCTGCTTCGAAGCGCTGTAATTAAATACACACCCATGTATCCAGGGAAGCTGTCTTATTGACATCTCTAACATCTTAAGGTGGCATAACATGTAGTTGCACCATAAATTCAATATAAAATGGATACATACCTGATGTTAACACAAACACATTCGTTTAATAGATATATAAAAATATAGCTGTATGCTGCCGCAAGACAAAGAGTATTTGTACACCTCATATTTAAATGTCATGGGGTTGAAATGATGACTTAGATGCAATGATGTCATAGCTTGTTAAATGGCTGTCACCTCTCCTCTCCCCTCTTTATGCCACCACTCCTATCTCTGGTGGGAGGGACTGATGCGTGAGACAAACAGTGGAGAAGTGGAGTTGAGACTGAGTGAACTGGGAAGTGGGAGAAGACAACAGTGTAGAGTAGAATGACTGTGGAGAAATGAGTACGTTTTGCGGTGAGGGAGAAACATGAATACAAATATATACTGTATGCATCATTATATAGACTCTGTGTATACAGGCGTGCATGTGTGAGTGCTGGAGGTGAAAATAAACTTCTGCCCCATGACCTGATCCTAGTAAACAGAAACGGATGGATGGATGGATGGATGGATGGATGGATGGATGGACGGATGGATAAATGGATGGATGCATGGATGGACGGACGGACGGACGGACGCATGCATGGATAGATGGATAAATGGATGGATGGATGGATGGATGAATGGATGGATGGATGGATGGATGGATAAAGGGATGGATGGATGGATGGATGGATGGATGGATTAATGATGGATGGATGGATGGATGGATGGATGGATAAATGGATGGATGGATGGATGGATGGGTGGATGAATGATGGATGGATGGATGGATGGATGGATGGATGGATGGATGGATGGATGGATGGATGGATGGATGGATAAAGGGATGGATGGATGGATGGATGGATGGATGGATTAATGATGGATGGATGGATGGATGGATGGATGGATGGATAAATGGATGGATGGATGGATGGATGGGTGGATGGATGGATGGATGGATGGATTAATGATGGATGGATGGATGGATGGATGGATAAATGGATTAATGATGGATGGATGGATGGATGGATGGATAAATGGATTAATGATGGATGGATGGATGGATGGATGGATTAATGATGGATGGATGGATGGATGGATGGATGGATAAATGGATTAATGATGGATGGATGGATGGGTGGATGAATGATGGATGGATGGATGGATGGATGGATGGATGGATGGATGGATGGATGGATGGATAAAGGGATGGATGGATGGATGGATGGATTAATGATGGATGGATGGATGGATGGATGGATGGATGAATGATGGATGGATGGATGGATGGATAAAGGGATGGATGGATGGATGGATGGATTAATGATGGATGGATGGATGGATGGATGGATGGATAAATGGATTAATGATGGATGGATGGATGGGTGGATGGATGGATAAATGGATTAATGATGGATGGATGGATGGGTGGATGAATGATGGATGGATGGATGGATGGATGGATGGATAAAGGGATGGATGGATGGATGGATGGATGGATTAATGATGGATGGATGGATGGATGGATGGATGGATGGATGGATGGATGGATGGATGGATGGATGGATGAATGGATGGATGGATGGATGGATGGATGGATGGATGGATAAAGGGATGGATGGATGGATGGATGGATGGATAAAGGGATGGATGGATGGATGGATGGATGGATAAAGGGATGAATGGATGGATGGATGGATGGATGGACGGATGGATAAATGGATGAATAATGGATGGATGGACGGATGGATGGATGAATGATGGATGGATGGATGGATGGATGGATGGATGGATGGACGGATGGATAAATGGATGAATAATGGATGGATGGACGGATGGATAAATGGATGGATGGATGGATGGATGGATGGATGGATAAATGGATGGATAAATGGATTAATGATGGATGGATGGATGGATGGGTGGATGAATGATGGATGGATGGATGGATGGATAAAGGGATGGATGGATGGATGGGTGGATGGATGGATGGATGGATGGACGGGTGGATGGATGGGTGGATGGATGGATGGATGGATGGATGGATAAATGGATGAATAATGGATGGATGGACGGATGGATAAATGGATGGATGGATGGATGGGTGGAGCGTTTTATGTACCATGTATGTATCAGTGTATGGTGGATATTCATATTGTGTTACAGCTCCAAGTCAGATAAATAGCACCTCACATTTAAATGTCATTAAAATATTTAACAATTTATTTGGAAAGATTCCTACCTTCATCGTAGGTGTACGTTAGTAACCTAACAGCAACACTTGCATTAATGGGGGATATTTACTCGGAGTCAAAAGGATGTTGAAATGTTTTGCATACATACTAAAATATTAACAAAGGTCTCGTGTCTCCGGCTACATGCAACGATGCACATTTGTTGGACTGATCCCTCATTACGTCTCTGTTTATCTTGGCTGTTTGGAAATAAATGAAAATGATTAATTTCTGAATAAGGCAAATACTGGATTGAGTTAATATGCTAACTACACGGCAGTGGGTTGGAAACATAGATTTCTACAGCCTTGAAACAATTTAACTATGACAATATTTGTACTTTCTAGAAACTCAGGAAATGTACAGATGGACCGGGGACAACTTTCATCTTCTTTCCGGATTTCCTTCCACTGCGTTTAAAAAAAAAATCAGTATAAATGTTTTCATGTGCCAGCTGAAATAACCAATAGACAAACAGGGGGATTTTCTATGTTGCTGAATTTGTAAAATGTTAACGATATGTAATGATCTGTAATGATGTGCACTTCAAAATATAAGCAGGCTACTTGTGAACAGGTATAGTCAAACTTCAGATGAACAACAATGTATAACTTCTTTGCATCATGCTGTCATTTACTTGTAATTTATTTTAACAAATAAAAGCCAGTAAGGGGAGAAACAAAAGTTTTATTAGCTTTTCATCAAACATGGCCCTAGATATTAAGGCCCAGCGACTCTGTTTGGTCTCATCTGTCAAAAGGCGATCATTTCAGAATTCTGTTGATATTTTCTGATGCAAACTTCACACAAGCTGCCCCTGCTTTCAGAGAAACAAGCTTTTCTTCACAAACAATTCCTATTCAGTCATACTTTCTCATTTAAATGCCATGAACATGTTCAATACGGCCTCGGGGATCTAATATGCAGCACATGGGTTGTTTTGTATGTCTTTCAGCAGTGAAGAGTCTGGCCTCGGGGTAAATATGCAGGGATCTCCAGTCCTGGGAAGGTAGCAGTCGTCTTGAATGCTTTCTACCTATGAATAATGTTTATCACTGTAGAAAAATAAACTCACATTCTTGGAAAAGATTTTATGACTCTTAACAGACTGATGTGCAGCAACAGTTCCTTCTCTAAGACCATTGCTTATGTTTTTCCTTCTTGGCGTTGTGTATATACACAATGGAATGCTCCACATCAGCAAACCGGCAACATGTCTGCCTTTATAGAGGTCTGAATACCTGCTGATGATCACTTTATCATGATTGTCCTTCACACCTGGCTGCAGCTAACCCTCCTAACCCTGTGGGACCAGTCAGGGTTCCTGACATCTTTCAATTGACAATATTCATTTCACAAAAATTAAGTCAGAATGAGGATGCGTCTGCCTAGGATAAGAGCCGCTATGATGAAATGATATCTGTGATGATGTGTGTATTTGTTTTTTATACTTTTTATACACATTTTACTGACAACTACTAACTTGTGCATGACAGGTATATACAGGATTGTCTCAGAAAATTATAATATTGTGATAAAGTCCTTTATTTTCTGTAATGAAAAAATGTCATACATTCTGGATTCATTACAAATCAACTGAAATATTGCAAGCCTTTTATTATTTTAATATTGCTGATCATGGCTTACAGCTTAAGAAAACTCAAATATCCTATCTCAAAAAATTTGAATATTCTGGGAATCTTAATCTTAAACTTTAAGCCATAATCAGCAATATTAAAATAATAAAAGGCTTGCGATATTTCAGTTGATTTGTAATGAATCCAGAATGTAGGACATTTTTGCATTACAGAAAATAAAAGGACTTTATCACAATATTCTAATTTTCTGACAGTCCTGTACTGTATATCATGTTGGCCCTTCAGTTTTAAACGTGCATAAGAGATTCATTTGTCTAATACATGTGAGTGTAATAATTAAGTGAAATTATAAAGTATTGGGTGTTTTTATCAGCTCGATTACATGATTTCAAGGATTCAGGGGATTGATAGAGATAGCAGGTCAATCATGCTGAAAGCCAATATTGAGAGGCCATGGCCCTCAGAGAGCAGTCTAGTAAGATTAGACTCGTCATCACTGAGTCCATTTATGCAATTTCAAAAATGTAGTAAATGTTATTTAGAAATGTAGCTCATGGAATGAAAGAAAAAGAGGAGAGACTGCCGTATGATGGAAAGAAAAATGCTGAATTCTTTGGAGCGTTCTTGGGCGTTGGGCCTAGTGGAGCGGGGCCAGTCGGCTTGTTATCACCACATAATTCAGAAGTGCGTGTCCATGTTGGGGAGCTGGTGCATGAGCGCAGACGGCATGGATGAAGCGCACATCTGTTAAGACACAATTATTTCTGACGAACACATGCAGGCTCTGGAGCAACACATGCAATGACTTTTCCTGTCGATAACGACACTGATGTGAGCGTCCTCACTGCGTAATTAATGATAACACTTGGTGCAAAGCCTGCCATCACATTAATGACCTGATTTTACTGCTCTATGACAGAGAACAACAACACCAGAGGTGTGTTGAGTCAATGTGGACTTAGAGTGATCATCTTTTATAGATAAAATTCATATTTTCTTGAGTTAATATCAGTCTGACCGCTTGATAATGGGTCTCAGCCAAAAATTTATTTTTAAAAATGTTTTTATTTTCCTATTAGTTTTTATTGTTACTGAAATTACTGTGAAATTAACCCGTAAAATTTACTAGGTTTTAGGGGTGGGCGATATGACCTAAAATTAATATCACTGTATTTTTCATCTTTTGAACGGTGACGGTATAATATCACGGTATTTTTTGGTACGTTATATTATATCATATTTATTTTTATTATATTATATTTTAAATATTTTGTAAACCTGTCTTAAAATCTAATATTGGACCTCGGTTGGGCTGGTTGGACAGCGGGTGGTGGAAAATTTCCCTTAATTTTAAATCCAAAACTTGACAGGTTTATGCCATGAGTATTCATATAGAGTAATCCCTTGTTTTTTGAGAGGGTTACGTTCCAAAAAGAACCCGTGATAAGTGATATTCACATAGTAGCAACCCTTTTTTTTTTATAATTATTATACAAAGCTTCAAATTGCGGAGATCAGCACCGCCTCGCACGTATTTCACTGCTCTTCTGATGCCGCTGCATCCCGACTCGCGCTGTAGCGTCTTTTTCTTCTAAAGCCCGCGGTACAGGTGTGTTTTTTCGAGAGAAGAACATGGTTATGGGTATTTTTTTGTCACTCTTTTTTTCTTCTGGGCAAAAAGATTCTTTTAAACCGACATTCATTAATTTTTTCTCCATCTTGAAGTCGGTGACTGGTATTCCAGCAGGTTGAAACAGCGCTCTGCGCTCCGCTGCCGTCAAAGACCCGCCCCGCTCTACTTCTGATTGGCTAGTGTTAGTTTGGTTGAGCCAGAGCTGCTTTCCTCTCATTCCATTGGTAGACGAACTCTGTTGACTCAACCTTTTTTTTTCTCTCAAACCTTTTTTTTTTTTTTTTTTAAAGCACTCAAACTCGCACGCCGAGGAAAAAAAACTCCATACGCCGGAGATCCGGCACGGTGCCGGAATACTTTAAGCCCTGTCATTTCTTACTACTCTTGTCGTAAGGTGTAGCAGCATAAACGATGCCTGCAGTGAAAGCTGTGTAGTCTTGGGACTGGGCACCAGCGGAGCAGCGGTCCCAGTGGGACCAGCTGCTGGTCGCACTTGCGCTCGTTTTGGCCCGGGTTGACTCTTCATATTCACGGGCGTGCGTGTTTTTTAAGTGATGAAACAGGTTGCTTGTGTTTCCACCTCTTGCTGTCACAACACGGCAGCAAACCTTGCATATCACCGACGTTTTTAATGCCTTATTTAGGCTTATTATTTTATAATTGATTTATTACGATATTGACGGTATTGCAAAATCCATGTCGTGGCGCAGTGTCACACCAGTGATGACTATGACACCGGTGTACCGCCCACCCCTACTAGGTTTACTACTTTTCTCATTGTTGAATTTACATGGACTCCTCTATCCACTTAAATGGGGAAACGTACAACTATTGTTTCACTAAAGTCACAGTTCTTGGTGTGAATGAGCCTTGGGAAATGTAAAAAAAAAAAATACAAAGATAATAGAAGGAGGAACTCTACCGATAGTTTGTTAATCAGAACAGAGTGGGAGGACTTTGAAAGGATCGACTCATTTCTCTTTGAGATATTCTCTTCTCATGCCCTTTAAGCCCTTTTTTATGAAAAGAAAAGGTATTGAAAGCTGTCACAATCTGTTCAAAAATATTTTTATGCTTCCTTCAGCCCACTTCCACTGCAGAGAGAATATTAGTGCATTGTGATTATCATGATTTTTATAAAATAATACATGTGCCCCGAATTAAGCTGGAGCTAAATGTACGGTGGTGATGTAAGCGAATTGGCCAATTATTCTACCAGGGATGAGCAGCATGAATGAAGAGCATGTGGAAGCCACAAAGGTGCTGGTGGAGGTGAGAAAGACACACATTAGGTTATTCTTGTGCCACTAATGAAGTAAACAACAATAACTGACCTCAAACTGAAGTACATTACGTGAAAAAACCAACAAAAAAACATCAGGCCTGCTGATATTAAATAAATAAATAAAAAAAAAAGATCCTGTCTATCAACACACGTACAGTTTATTTACTGCCCATATTAACATTCTATTTTCTTTCTTTCTATTTCAACCAAGAGACTGGATTGAATTTGCAGATGGAGGATGTTTATTTGTTCATGAGTAAAATATACCCTATCCTCCTAAAGAGACTCGCATGTGTGGATACCTCAGAACTTACTGTGAAGAAAAAGTACAACCAAAAAAAGAAACTATGATGTTGTGTGAAATGTAAATGAAAACAGAATGCAGTGTTCTCATAAACAAGCATTTCATTTTAAACCGAACTTGGTAAATATATATATTTATTAACACAATTAGCTAATTTATGAACTTGGTGGCAGCGGCATGTCTCAAAGAAGAGAGGCAAAAGAAGAGAAAACTGTTAATACTTTGAATATTCCTTCAAACACTTGTAGAACTTCACAGCTCACTGTGAGACACACAACTTCAGCTGAAGACTTCCCAGATCCAGACACGCCGCCGTTTTCTCCAGAACAAAACTCTTTTAGATTGAACTGAAGCGGAAAACGGACCTGTGATCAATGTTTTTGGAAAGCTTGGACGGTAAGCTCCGTTCAAAAGTCTGCTTCAGGTGGTGTGGGGGTCCATACGTGTCTATGCACTGCAAAACTTGCACAGCTGCAAATCAAATTTCACGCTGTGTGAACAGGGCCGTCCTTGACCGAATTGGGGCCCTAAGCAAAATGTTATTTTCCCCATCGCAAATGTACCATTGGTACAAAGTGACCGTATAACAACGTGCTATTTAACTTGACAACCTATCAATAATAACAAATGTACTGTAAGTATTGATGAAGTAGTTTGACTGTATGAGTCAAATAAAATAAAATCAAAAATCAACCTGAAATAAATAAATATTAAATTAAAAAATTCAACCTGACATAAATAAATAATATATCTAAAAAAAACTTAAAACTGAAATAAACAAATCCAAATCACGAATAGCGATCAATTACTCATCAAAAAAAAGTAACTTCCAACACCTAACTCCCCCACAAATAACTGAAAGCAGGTCAATCAGGTCTGAAATCAGAACTAACATACACGTGTGCCTTTAACACATGCACATTTATCTCCTCAAAAATAGTCAAACTTCTTAACAATATAAATTGATATAAACATATAGTTAATTTATTATATATTGGCTAACGTTTATATCTTATATACGACCAAATGGTCATTTTAATACTCTCTTCAACAGAGGTGAATGCAGAGGGCGTTAACGAGGCGTTCAATAACTGTTCATCAGAGAAACAAAATCCTCCAGTCTAGACAGAGATTTCTATCTAATGAGTGGCAGCTCAGGTGTTTGTGCTGCAAAGTTTTATTTCAACAAAATACCGACCCTCAAGTGAAGCAGGAGTTTCCTCATGTTTTGCCTTTTTTTCTCTGCTGCTCACTCCTGATTCATGACGTGTTTTGGACGACGTGTTGAAATCTCACCGTCTGTAGCTCTGCACGAGCCTGCCTGGACGCACAGCCCTCTGATTAGTCAGATGTCGGAAGTCAGATGCCACCGATCATTGCGTGGCCAGTCTCTCGGTGCACATCCATTGGGCAAGTGCGCTACCGTACAAATGCGTCCAACTCGCGCCAAACGTGGCCCCTGTTGGAAGATGAGGCGCGTGTTCTGCGTTTGGGGTTTATGAAGGTTTTGGAGAAGTGATCCAGGTTTTCAGGACTGACGGTCCTGCATGGTGCAGACATTTCTCTTCTCCCCACTCCTGATTCAGATGAAAGGATTTCATCCAAAAGTCTCTCTAGGATCCCATTACAATTAATATGATTAATTGCTTACCTGCTTAAGTTGAGCCAGATGTGTTGGAGCAGGGAAACATCTGAGGCCACGTTTACACATAGTTGGGTATTTACAAAAACTGATATTTCCCCTTCTATGTTTTGAAAAATACCATCATTTACATCGGATTGTTTTCAAAATCTCTTCATTTACACAAACCCGCATAAATATGCTGTTAAGGGCTATGAGCCAAACCTACAGGCGACAGTGTAACAAGAAACATAAAGTAATGCTAGCCAATCGGAATCCTGGAAAAAAAACATCAACAAATGACACGAGTAACTACAGTGACCAAACAAATTGTAAGCACAGGTCGCACACATGACACTGGTGACGTTTCTGTCGCATAATGTGACGTTCTGAAACCTAAATGTCCGTTTTCGTCCATCTACAAGCGAACGTGAAGACAGAGTTTTAAAAAATCTCCACTTTGGCCGGAGTTTTCAGAAATGATCGTTTTTGGAGATTTTGAGAGTCGTTTTCGTGTAAACGAACGGCCAAAACGCATGAAAACACCACCATTTTTGCTCCGTGTACAAGGGGCCTGAGTCAGTGGATCCCAAGAACCTGGACTGAAATTGTGTTTTAGTACAACATATGCTCCCGTCCAGAAAACAGGCCAGCAGCAGGACAATGCTAAAGCACACACTGGCCACGGTTACATGATGTTTTTTAATTCGGAATTAATTATTACGAATTAAACTATTTTCCTTGTTTACATGGAAATAGTCATTCTGAATTGAGGTTTACATGGAAAACACGTTTGATCGGCTTTATCCAATTCCGCTTAAGGTCTGGGGGTTGGGAAGGTTCTGATTGGATAGAGGGGCGGACCCTGCCATCTGTTCTTTTAATTATTTCCAGGTCCTCCAAGGTATTTATTAAATAAATCGTCTCTGCTCTTGACCAGCGTTTACTGCGTGCTGCCATCTTGAAACTTTGTTTCGAAAACAAGCGCAGTGCGGGATATAAGCGACAGACGGGGAAGGGAACGAGTAGGGCTGGGCGATATATCGAGATTTTAATATATATCGATATATTTTCAAACACGATATGGTACGAGACAATATCGTTTATATCGATTTAAAAAAAAAACATTTTTTTTTTTTTTTTATTTTTTTTTTAATGATTTTGATATAGCTTATTTTGTGACAAATTGACTTGAATGTTTTATTTGAGATTTGCACAAATGTTTTGTTATTTGCACAACTGTCAACCTCAGTGGTAAAGTCTGCCTGTTACTGTCTACATTGTATTAATTGTACAGTGTATTTTAATTTAATTGTTATGCAGGAAAGGGATATTTGTTTTATTTTATTCAAGAAGCATTTTTATTCTATACATGCAGGCAGTTTATTTTTATTTCATTTGTTTTATACATTTTGATATTGTGCAGACCTCTGTTAATAAAGGTACCTGTGTGACATTTGGCACGAGGCTTTGTATTAAAACTGACTGTTTTTTTAAGGGTTTGCCTCAGAAAAAAATGAAGCTAACAGAGATGCTATGCTATAATGCTTTGGGGGAAACCCCAATTAAGGCACAGAAAAAATATCGAGATATATATCGAGTATCGCCATTCAGCTAGAAAATATTGAGATATGACTTTTGGTCCATATCGCCCAGCCCTAGGAACGAGCAGACCGGAATTAATTTAAAGCTGAATGAGTGTATACATGATTGCAGAATTATTCTATTCGGATTTATAATCAGAATAAACCAGCCACTTACTTTGGAATTAAGTTTCATTCGGAATGGCCATGGTAGTTTTCAATCATTTTAAATCGGATTTAATTTAAATTCTGAATTAAAGAGGAATTAAACTTCCCATGTACTGTATACGCACTCACTGTCTCTGCTACTAAAGTGTAGCAAGTGATATTTCTCAGGAAATGGTAAAATGTCAAAAACTATTTTTGGGGGGTTGATGCCAAAGCAAGTCTCCTCACCCTCACTCAGGAGACATGTACAACACTCTGGATACTCGTACCCCCTAGCAGAATCTAGACGCACACACACTCACACACACAGATCCTTTCTGTTTAAATTCAAAAATATAAGGTTTATTGGTATTCATTGTCTATACTTTTAATTAGGTTATACTTGACGTGTTTTGTGTCTGAGCCCCTGCCAGTTCTATAAGAAGGTAGCGGTGCACGCCAGTGAGACTCGGGCCTCCAGGGAGACAGGGGCAAACAGGGAGGAAGACACTATCTCCATCTCAGCATTTTCTTTGACGCAAAATGTGCATCACAGGAAAAAAGGGGGTTTGATTCAGGTGCTGAGCTTTTAAGGCTCCAACTTGAATATTTCCTCACACTTTTGCCATGGGTAAAAACTGAAATTCAGTCTTGCACAAAAACTAGGCCACTGTTGCTTTTCCCAAAATGTACCTCCCTCTACACTTTGTGCAAAACTTCAGCTGTCAGGAATGCACAAGGCAACCTTGGGAGACTCTGATCAGAGATCCACAGATGAGAGAGAAGCTGTATGAGCACAGTGGAACAGGTGGGAATTTAAACCATTGTACCTTATGTAACCTGTCTGTGAAGTAAAAGGTGAAAGACGAAGACACGGCACATGTGAGGAAGAGGATTGTGGAGCAGGAAGGCTGAGGATAATACTATCTGTAGATAGGTGGATTTGTGTTCAAGGGTGCATATATGACACTGAAATATAAATTGTTTTAACTTTATATGGCATCCCATCATGAACCACCACTGGAACCCTGCAGAGAAACCATATTTCGTTGTGACAGGACATGTACAGAAGAAGTAGATACCTGCCGATACAATAACACAAAAACTTGTTGGCTTTAATATCAACTTTGCAAACTAACTGTCTATTGCGAAGACATAGTTGGTATTCTATTATGATGAAAGATAATTGTTTTTTCTCTGTAGTATTGACTGAATTTGTATTTATTTGTGTGTGTTGGGTAACCGAAAGGACTCCCACCAGAAAACAAGCCAACTTCTCGTTAAACGTTAGTGTTTTTCAATAAAAAATGCCATCTTGACATCACTAAGATTTAGAAGGTATGTCTTGAAATGCTGTTTATTTATTGGCACAGATGAAGAAAATTCACTGAAAATAATGCTACTTTGTGCTTTCTTTTTACTGTTAAAAATGCTGTGAACAATTGCTGTGAAGTGTTATTCAAGGCGGAAAATGACCAACACCCCCTCCATCACTGTTGGAGTCAGAGCTGGAGTATTTAGTGACACAATTCAGGGCTCCTGTGTTGTGGTTTCTTTTTCCCCCACAAATTCCTCAAATTTAAAAAAAATATCAGTTGTAAATGCCGGCACTGTGGGTGCCTTTCTTTGTCCATAGCCAAAGACACAAAATTAGATTGAGGTTTGTTAAAGCACATTTACTCCCTTAATGTGATTTTTCAACGCGGCGAGGGTCAATGTTTTAGTGGGATATTTTTATTTAACAAAAGTCTGCCTACTAGGGGTGGGCAAAAATATCGATATGGCAATATATCGCGATACTTTTCCAGACGATTCAATATCGATATTCAAAATTTGAATATTGATTTTTATTTTTTTAATTTTTAATTTAATTATTTTTTTTTTTATCCCCGATTTTTTTCCCATTATATCACCCAGTGCTCCTACCTAAGTGACAGTCCTGGGCATTGCCACTCTCTACCAACCCTGGGAGGGCCCTGCACTGAGCTCAGGTTTTATTTAACGTTTTATTTCATTTTATAATTTATTTTTATATATAAGACAATTGCCTGCCCTTAAAAAATGAAAAATAATGGACAGAGGTTTATTTATTTATGGATTTATATCTATACTGACTGATCACTGTGCCTGTCCTTGGTTTTAGTACCCATCTTTCTTGTGTTTATTATCATTTGCCACATAATTAAAGCAACCTCATACTAAATTTAATGTTAATTTCAATGATGTAAATAATATGAAAAACATATACAAATATGTTGTAACTTTAGCTTGTATAGTTATAATAAAACATTGTTTTGACTCAGTTTGTCCCATGAATTGTCACTATAATCTGATGAACGTGCAACTCGGATTTTAATCCATCACTATCATCTGATGTACATATATACAACTTGGATTTTAAGATGTGTAATGCATTTTAAAATTTTTCGGTGAACTATGTAGAATATAATAATCGGGATATCGCATAATCGGGATATCGCAATGTGTATCGTACCGTGGCTCAAGTATCGTCATGCGTATCGTATCGTGAGGTCCTTCCCAATACCCACCCCTACTGCCTACTACTAAGCAAATTACATAAGAATAATATAAAATACCAACAATAGTTAGACAGAAGTGCAAGTTTTTGTTTCGAAATATGTGCAATGCAAAAGAAAAGAAAAGAAAATGCCGTCAGGCCTCCATTTCAGTTTACCTTGTACATGGTGTGGGAGAAATAGATGAATGCATCTGTTAAAGCCATGCTGAAGCCAATGACACAAACATGTCTGAAATTTAGTTTGAAAAAAGTAATAATAACAATGATAAAGAATATCACAAACTATAATCCATATTTTGATATGCTGTCATGAGGCACCATTGGCCAAAAGGCAGAAAATCATATTTCTAAGCTGCCTTGGCCTCTCCTCCTAATGATCCCTCAAAGCCTCTCTTACTGGCAACACTCCCACATCCAGAGCCCTGGGGTCCTCATCAGATGTGGTCCTGTGGAGATGGTGTCTGGGAGGTGGAGGCCAGCTCAGGAAAACACTGAGTTGGGATGTGGAGGATGAATGGAGTGCTTTAGTACCGAGGGGGCCTGGAGGTGACCCATCTCTCTTACTCTAATTTAGCTCCACTCACTGAAGAACCCAGGAAAAAGAACAGATGTATGAAACCGGGGTGGCTACATCGTGTCTCACAGTGAAAACCTACTGTGTGACATCAGACTAAAAAGTACCAATGAGGGAAAGAAAATGACAGAACAAAAGAGAGCTTTTACAATTGTGTGAAAGAAGAATCTTGCATCTGTATGAAGTGATTATGTTGGATGTGGGCGACGTGAGTGGGAGCAGGTGAAAAAGTGTGTAGCTATAGTAACACCTGAGCCCCATGGGGAGTGGAAGTGCTTGTGGTCCAGTTTCCAGCAGTTATGCTTCGTCGTCAGGTCTCACGGCGAGTGTTTCTGGATCTGAACACTTCGGAGTGCTACGTCCTCGGCTGGACTCCAGGAAGTTCGCTGTGGAACTGGAGCTTTAAGCACCAGTTCATGGAGCTTAATTAATCCTCTAAGGGCCCGATTTACTAAAGGTTTGCGTGCGTAAAAACCTGTGCAAACTTGACAGCACCCGCAAACCAATGTGCGAGCTGATCTACTAACAGCGTGCAAAGAGGACTGCGTCTCTGAAATGCGCAAAATTGCACACGCAATTCATTTAGTACTTTTGCCCTGATGAATAATCAATATGGGGCGTACCCCCCAGAAATCGCTAAATACAGGGAGGGGAAGATGAAATTGCTCCATTTACCACACGCAATGAGATTTACCAAGCCTGAAAGTAATTGCGCGTATTGTGATTGCGTCTGTATTTAATACGTTTGAAAGGAAGGTGCTAATCTGCTGCTGCTGTTATTGTGGCAAGGAGGCGACATCCAAAATCAAAGAATACGCAGAGAGAGAGTCTTTATTCTGCTGCATGCTATTTTAAAAATGGTTGCACAAGTTTTATCAAAGGCCACTTTTTCTTTAGTTCTTCGCCTTATATCTTGCCACCTTCTCATATTGTGCCCCCCTCCACTCGCCCACAAGCAGACCAAGCCTTTGTGCCAAAACTTTGTATTTTATTGATTACTTATCTTATTGAACGTGAAATCATCCTTCGTAAATTACATTTAATTAAAACCCGTGCTTATTAATCACAAAACACAGGTTAAACATCATGACCAAATCCGCTCCGACCCGCTGTGTCAGGATCAGCGCAGAGACTGCAGCTTCGCCTGAATTATGCTTCTGCGTTAAATCGACGGCCATATGATGGTCCCGTCTGTCACACATTTACTGTCAGTGTTTGCTATATAATAGATAATATTTGCAATATACTGTGGACATCTGAATAAAAACTTAACTCATAAATAGATTGAATCAAAGCGCTCTCCAGCTCTGTGTCTGATGTCTTTTTCTCCTCAGATCATGCCGAGCACCGCCGGCTCACGCAAACCCGACCAATTCAATATTAAAATCAAATTCAGTCCTGTGGCGTTTTTCCGTTTTTTGTGTTACCAACTGCATTTATTCTATCGCAGGTTTTCTCCGATATTGCGTTTCTTTTGGTAATGTTTAAATTTCTTTGCTGTAGTTCATGAATGTGTTTATTTGCCTCTTCCACTAATATCTCTAACTCCAACTCGTCAAATTTCATTTTGCGCTTGTGACTTGTGACTGTGCTTTCCATCCAGACTCTCCAATTTGCGCTCGCAAACCTTAAGACACACACCACCTCATTTAAATACTGCTGTTTGCACCTGTTATCAATTGCGCACGCAATCTTAGTTGATCACCTGCAAACCACACGCAAACAGCACGCGCAAACTTTTTCAGTGCACACGCAATTTAGTACTCTTTATTTAGGCTCTTAGTAAATCGGGCCCTAAATGTTTTAAATCTTGATACTGAAGCTTTCGGTTGAACATGGTCTAAATGAAAAAAAAAAAAAGCTTAAAACCGTCAGAACAGCTTTTTTTAAATACATTTATTTTTATTACATCTCAATTCTGTTCATCCAACAAACCCAAAAAATAAACAGACTTAGCATCTTGGCAGCAGCGCCTTCGTCAGATTAATTATGATTATGTTACCATTACAAAAGGTGCAAACGATGCAACTCTAGATTTAAATCTCAAGCATTTTAATTAAACGATTACATTCATTTGATTATAATAATTACATCTCAAGCAAAATCGATGTCATTTTATATCACTCTCGTATTTAAATGGGCTTGTTCATGGTATGTTGTTTTTGTGCTAACCTGTTTTTCTAACCGTAAATAGTGATTGATTTAGAATGTAATTTATAAGAAGATAAGATAAGATGGATAAGATAGTCCTTTATTGATCCCCAGAGGGGAAATCCGGGTGTTACAGCAGCTCAAAGTCGGACAACATGAACTCAGACGAAAGTATGAAAGTATGAAAAATAAAAAATTCAAAAATACAATAAAAAAGAAACTGAAACTGAACAAGTGTACTGTGTACTGTACTATAAACATAGTAAGTACAATATAATAAATAGTGTTTTATACTAATATAGTATAAGGAATAGTGTGCAGTTGCAGTCGAGTCCAATCCAGCAGAAACAATGTGTAGAAGAAGCAGTTGGCAGTTATTCCAGTTGCCTACTACATTTGTGAATACATACAAGGTTTGGAGGGTGAGTCTTATTTAAGTTTTGGAACTGGAAGTTGAATAATTAAGTTGGTAGGAAAAGAATCATTACTGTTTATAGGGTTTAAAAATAGTCCGATCTGAAATGAAATTGTGGGAAAGGGTGAGCTGAAGTAAAATCTTTTACTTATCCATTGCATTTTTTTAATACCCTTTAAAAGGTATAAGTTTCTTTTGTGGATACAGATCTTTGTTAATGTCAGTCTATTAAGATCACTGTGCAGCAGAAGGTGACTTTCTGGCCCCTTTTCACTGCTGCATGTATCTGTTACTTGACTGTGTGCTCCAGGGAATCATATGGGGGTGGTCCGTTAGGATGGGGGGGCTGGGTTTGTTGTTACAGACTATTCAGTTCTTGTACGAAGAGAGCAAAAGTGGGTTTTGGAGTCTATGGACCTCAGGACCTCATGGCTGTGGTTTGGTGATCCCAAGATTGTGTTGCTGCTTTTGCAGATGATGTGGCTCTCACTGGAGTCGCTTTCAGTGTGAGGCATTAAAGGTATTGTGACATGAAAAACACATTTTTCTTGATTTTTTGTGTTTTGTTGGGTGTCTTGACATCAATTACACCCAAAAAACAACGAACTTTTAACATTCAGTGTATTGTGTGCTTTCTGGGATTTTCCGCATAACTGTGCAAAAACGGCGCATGTGGTTTGGTGGTGGAACTTGACGTCACGCCCCGCTAAATCACCGCCCCCTCCACCCAGCTCCCTGTCTCCTCTCCTCTCCAGCGCACCATAAAGGCTGATTTATGGTTCCGCGTTACACCGACGCAGAGCCTACGGCGTAGGGTTACGCGGCGACGCGCACCGTACACTGAACCCTACGGCGTAGGCTCTGCGTCGATTTAACGCGGAACCATAAATCAGGCTTAACACGGAGCTGTTTAGAGCCTCTTTTGTTCTAATCACCGGAGGAAAACTGCTAAGAAGACCCGCGGCCACTGACTGGACTTAAGATAAGGGGACACTGCTGCTTGCATGCCTTTATTTTTATGATTGTTTGCTGTGGTTCGCCCTGCTGCTTTTCCGTGCATGCTTCGCCTGTCGCTCCCGGCTTAACTCTCCGACGCCGCTGTGAGCGTATGGCTGGAGGAGGAGCGGGGCAATTATTGACAGGAAAGGGGGAAAAGGAAGCGTTTTTCACGGCGCAAAAAGACACTGTAATAAAAAGCCAGGAATGGAGTACTAGAGTTAAGTTTTTCTTGTTACACTCTTTTAGACACATTTGAGGGACGTTGGCCAAGACTTTTAATAGTGTTAAAAGCATGTTAAAAATGATGTCACAATACCTTTAAGAATGAGAATCAGCAGCTCCAGATCTGAGACCATGGTCAGAAAAGGGTAGAATACCTTCTTCAGTTTTGGGGTGATGTGGGCTTAAGTATCTCATGGTCTTGTTCATTTATGAGGGAAGAATGGAGTGAGAGATTCAGGTGGATCAGGGCACCGTGTGCAGTAATGTGTAAAACATCAAGAGGTACCAAACCGCCCCGTTCAAATAAGAAGCCTTTGTTAACTTTGTCCAGAGGACCCACCGACGTCTGTGGGAAGAACTATCACCCAATGGAACTCTGTTCTGTGGCAAGAAGAATCAGTATTTCAGATCTTTTCTGGAGGACATGTGCCCTTTCCTCTGAATCAAAGATGGAAAGGACCATCCAGACTGTTATCAATATCAGTGGTGAAGCCAGGATCTCTGATGGCTTGGGGTTATATCACCCTTCTGAAACGGCAACATTAATGCAGAAATAAGCACTGAGATTTCAGAGCAAGCCATGCTGGCTTCAAGACTAGATCCGTGCAGTTTTCAACAAGACAATGCAGGACGACATTCTGCACACTGTACAAACGTGTGACTGAGGAAACTAGGGTGCAGAAAACGGAATCCATTTGATTGCCGTGAAACTGTATCAAAATATGTTTTAATTTGTTCCATTTAAAAGTCAGATCATAAATCTGAAATTATTAATCCCCGTAACTAATAATGCTGAAATCAGTATATAAAAAGATACTACTTCACTATTATTTAATATTTAATGTCTACGTTTACTGATATCCTCCGTCTTTGAGGCCAGCTTTTTCTAAATGTTCAATTTTACTAATAACAACACATAGCACCTTTTTAAAAAGCTATATTAGGAAAGTGAGATTATTATATTAATATAATATCAAAACAAACGTGGTACACTCAAACACAGACACAATGGAAGCACCAGAGCAAGATAGCAGGTGCAGTGATGAATCAACGCAACATCCACATTTGTATGCATACTACTGAGTGACCTCACATTTCTAAGACTGGGGTAAAAGAAGAAACATCCAGTGTTATTCATTTATTATAAAACAGGATATACAGTAATCCCTCGTTTTTCGCGGGGGTTACGTTCCAAAAAGCACGGTGATAAGTGAAATATTTTTTTACAATTATTATACAAGGCTTCAAATTGCGGAGATCGGATTTGAATGGGATTTGAACGTGAAAATAAAAAAATGATTATGAAAAAAAAAATACAATAAGTACAGTAGGACAAATTGTGACTGGCGCGTATTTCACTGCTCTTCTGACTGCCGCTGCATCCTGACTCGCTCTGTAGCGTCTTTTTCTTCTACAGCCTGTGGTGTAGGTGTGTTTCTTCGAGAGAAGAACATAGTTATGGGTCGTTGTTGTCCATATTTTTTCTTCTGAGCAAAAAGATTCTTATAAACCGACATACCACCATCGATTATATTTGAGAACTGTAATGAACGTAGGGCTGGCCGATATGGCAAAAAAAGTGATCACGATTTTTTTTCCCATATTGAACGATCTCGATTTTTAATCACAATTTTTTAAATCAGAAGATCCCTCCTCCCTTCTGGAATAAAATAGAAAGAAACCAGAGATTCGTTTTTTTTCTATTAACAAATAAAGCAAATAGCATGTTTTAACAAGAGCCATATAGAAAATGGCACAACAAACAGGTAGCTTTAAGCAGTTTAAAAAAGTTTCAAGTAGTTTTAGCAGACAAAAAAAAATGTCATGATCATTTAAAATGCAAACCAACCAAAAAATGCGGTTGTTCACAGTTTTTCATTTATTTTGCCATTTTTTTCCACAATTGCATAGATTTGAATTGCATAGAATTGCAATGACATTTTTAACAACAAAACCAGTAAACTAATATGAGTTGAGCCACTGTGAAGCAGCTGGCGATGCTGTTGCTTAAATTGACCAAAAGGTGGCTCTCTAACATCACAGTTTGTGGACTGTGCGTGACTCTGACGCTGGTTGGTAATTAAGGAGTTAAAACTCACTCGCCACTTAGGGGACTCAGTAGCCAGCAGAAACGGCAGTAGGAGCATTTATTAAATTTATTAACTGTACACCGCTATTATGAGAGGTTATTTCTCACAGTATTAGCCTAAAGGGACTTAAGGCTGATTTATGGTCCCGCGTTGCACCAACGCAGAGCCTACGGCGTAGGGTACGCGGCGACGCGCACCGTACGGCGCGCATCGCAACGCGGTTAGGCTTTCTTTTTAATACGAACTGATTAAACTGATTAAATTCTGTAGTGGGTAGCCTGAGTAATAAGGACGTACCGTTGAGTGCGGTTCAGTTTGACATTATTGTCAGTCTATGAGAAAAACATTTAATTTTATTAAAATCTAAAAATAATATTTATAGGCTAAAAAAATAAACGTCATTAAAGTAGCCGGCTGGACCTAATTGAGTAGTCAGCTATATGGCCGGCAGCCGGCGCTTGTGGAAAGCCCTGCTTTAAGGAACGGACCAGAATTATGCATGGAATGGTGAATAAACGTAAAACACAGAGCTACGTACCTCTCCCGTCTGGATCCTTACCGACTGCCGTGGCATGTCATGCGCATGATCAATTAATGCAGACAGTGCGGTGCCAGGAAAGCGGGTTGTGATTGGTTGTCGTGCACTTTGCTGCAGCATGTTTTGCACGCGATCGAGAAAGTAGACCCAAATCGAGATCGTATAATCGCCCAGCCCTAAATGAACGATTCATCAATGTGTCCCGTTCTTGAGCTCCTGCTGAAGTTCATTGGCCGTTCTCAGGACTGTTGCTAAGTGACCAACGTTATTGACACGGGAAGTGAAGAAGTGGGGAGACTGTTTAGCCAATCAGAATGCAGAACACAATGCACAATGCAAATCCGTGAAGCAGCCGGTGAAAGGTGAACTGCGTTATAGCGAGGGATTACTGTATTATCGTTGTTATGACAATGCCAACTGAGCTCTGGTGAATCTCTGTCAGGGCTCTTTGAAATATGTCTGCCACTTAGTTAAAGACACGTGTGCCTCACTGAGCTCACTAAACACCTACAGCTCAACAGAGATGATGGTGTACGTAAGGATGAAAACAATGTCAAGAGATTGGGGGAATAATGTCAAGAGATTGGGGGAATAATGAACTGGGAATAAAGGCTGTGTCAAAATATAGAACTTGTTAAGGAAGCAGGACTTTTTAAGCATTATTTTCACAGCCAGAGAGCACAATTTAAGGTTGCATTTATTTGCATAAAGCACGAGTCGTTTCACAGTTTATGTGGACTGAGGGTTGTGCTTTCTTTAATATGCATGAATGTGTAGGAGGGAATATTGTATCATTTATCACTTGCCATAATGTTCTACTCTACTTTTAAGTTTAGTATTACCATTTGCCTCTTTGGAGCCCTCTTCTTTCCTCATTACACAGGTTATTGATCAGTTCTTAGATGATTCTGCTCTGCTACCATGCTTTAAATGTTATCATGCACTTTCCACACCAGTGCGTTCAAAGTCCTGATACTGAAAATCGTTTCATTAAGCATCACCTCACTAATGTACACCAAAATGGAAGCCATTTGGTCCTTGCAGCTTAAATTTAAAGTAAAAGATTGCAAAAGCACACAATAAACATACTCATAATTCATTTGGTCATTCATAATTCTGTATGTTTATGTGCACATTGTTTGTGTGCTAGAAGTAGCACAAAATGAATCACTGAGAGACACTGCATTTGAGATGGAGATGTAGTAAAGATGTGGAGGTAATGTAAATGTGAAGGTAATGTAGATGTGGAGGTAATGTAGAGGTAATGTAGATATAATGTAGATGTGGAGGTAATGTAATGTAGATGTAGAAGTAATGTAGACGTGGAGGTAATGTAGTTCATTACTCTGCCACTGTGTGAAGCTTCAGCCATCTCTCACACCAATCACCTCTGTGCTGACAGAGTAAAGGCTCACTCAGTGACCCATCACGGACATGCATGTACATAAACTCTTCCTTACATACGCCTGTGAAGACACAGACACACTCACAGGCACATTACTTGAGAAAATCAAGTCGTCAGAAGTAGCTACTCATATCCTGCAGTCTTTGCAGTTCTTTTCCTTCATCAAAGCATCACAGCTGGTGGAAAGTCAGCAAATAATGACTTTTTCAGCATTTCAAAATGTATGCCCCAAAAGCTAAGTCAAATTGTAGCAGTCAAATTACAACACTTTCTAGTTGAAAATCAATGCATAATTAGGTTGTCTTTTAAACCTTACTAATCTAGGCTGTGTATTACCCGACATTATCATGCATTCTCATACTTTTCCAAGACTCCCAAAGTGTTACATGCCTTTGGCTTCCTCTCTAAAATGTTAGACTTCATCTGAATCATAAAAATGAAAATGTTTTATCTAGTGAAGCACTTCATTCAACGTTTATAACAACATATTAAAACTGGAGAGACCCTCTATGATATGAAAGTCCAGACAATGTTGACTTGACAATGTTGACATTTGGATATGAGATTGACAACCAACCCTGGGGTATATCAAGGTGATTGGTGGGCGACCGTGGCCGATTATCGGATTCGATATCGGATTCGATATCGGATTCGATATCGGATTCGATATCGGATTCGATATTCATAATTTTATTAATAATCGGTATCGGCCCCCCCCAAAAAAAAATCAATTTTTTTTTATTTTTTTTTTATAATAGAAAAATTAAGAAATTTACTGAAATACTGCATTTTCTTTTTGTATTAAGAATGTTCAACATGCTCAAACTTAATTAAACTTAAGTAAATATTTGCACTTAAAAAAACAACCTGTGTAGCCATTTTCACAACCTGTACTGTTTGGTTGTTTGTCATGTGTACTAGTTAGCTTACTGTTACTACCTCCAAGTAGGCACTTGCTGTGGTTTGGGTCTGGGAATTGGGAGTATTGTGCCTGACTGTTCTAAAATTGAGGTTGTTATTCATCTTAATTTGTTATTTTTTATAGGCACAGACAGCGCCACAATGTTACAACAGGTCCTGGAAGCAGATCTAGTGATTCATAAAATAAATGAAGAGTTTCGCGGCAATCATGTGTTATTTAGACGCTGCATCGTCTGTGTCCGGCCGTGCCCTCATGCGCTACCGTTATATGGAGAAGCGGCTCGCAAAAAACTCCTAATATCTTCTGAAGGACTCCAAATGACACCAAACACCTCTGGGTGAGTATACGACCATAAAAAATGCCAGAAATAAGGTCCAGGTTGTAAAAAAAATGAACTTTCCCTTTAAAGCCCAGCAGAAACTGCTTCCAAACTACATTCAGGACCTGTTCCAGATAAAAGAAACCCGCTATGACCTGAGGGGGAAACTCATGTTTGAGATGACGACAGCAGGAACCAATATTAAAAAGAGATGTACATCAATTAAGGCTAGAGAAATTTGGAATAGTTGTAATAACAACCTAAAAATGTGTAGTTCTATCTTCAAGTTTAAGGAAATGTTTAAAGAAAATACTGTAAATAAATATAAAACACTATGAATATAGAGTATACTATCGGGAACATTCTAGAATGTGAAACGTCAATTTTGCGTTTTGTCTTACTTATTTTTGTATTACTTTTTATGTATTGTTTGTTTCAACGGAGTAATGCTGATGTCTTACATTTAAGCTGATCATAAGAAAAAAAGGGTAGGCACTATAAGCTTTTTTTTATTGCCTTTTCATCTTACTTTGTAAAAAGAATTTGTAAAAAGTGTGTACAAGCCGAAATAAAGATAAAGATTCAGATTCAAGATTCAGATACACGGATAACAGAGTGGATTACAGATGCAACACAAAGCTTACGAGAACAGACAGAGCAGATCATTCATTCATTCATTCATTCATTGGTCTTGTTTTATTTTATTATTCCCCCCTTTTTGTAGATTGACACTAATACTGGCTGCCTGTAAGACGAGTACAACAGCGTTGTCTCAGCGATCGCATTGGTTGCAGGATGGATGACACTGCATGTCCTGTAGGGAGAAATCTTGCTTTCTCTGGTGTGCAATAAGTCAGAAGAAATAACAATGGTGAAAACTAAAAGCCTGCTTTTATGTTTAAATGCGGATATAACTTTTTGTACAGAGTATAAAAAGAAATGATTTCAGACACAAGCATTGGATTGAATGCCAGTACTTCCCCGGCCTACCATCGGTGTACAAGGTGAACATTGTTACATTTATAAGACACTGAATTCTGCACCGAAGCCGAATGTTTTAGAAATACTGCAGCACTAAGGTGATCATTAAATGACAAATAGATCCTTAAACTTCTGTCCCTCAGCCAATGAAACAAAAACAGATGCTCATTAGTGAATGGTAAACGAAGAAATGAGGCTGTGAACCTCATCATTACAACAGTAATTTAAAAAGGTGTTTTGTGCTATTATAATTGTTCTGTTAGTGCCCATGATTTAATTGCCATGTTTAGGTTCCGTTGTAATCTTGCTGTGATTATCTCAATGCCATAAACCCTTTTTACACCTTCTCTCCACTGTATTATGCTGGGTATTTGTTGGTAAGAGCAGGATTTTAAGAAAAAAGCTTTAACTGTTCCTCATGAGACGTAACCAGAATCCAAAGTGCAGGATATACATTTAAATCAACAGTACAAGTCATTGGTATTAAAAGTATGGTAATATCTATATTATGAAGAAAAGATTGTGGAGTGGCTGAATTTTTTATTAAAAAATAAATGAAAAAGATAAAATAAAATGGATTTGTGTATTAATTTAGTAATGGTTGGAGTAATTGGAGTAATGGTATATTATTTTTTTATTTATTTATTTTTACCTATGATCAGTACATGACAAAGTCATGTTTATGAATAATGGTATATTATGTATTTATTTATTTATTTATCTTTACCTATGATCAGTACATGACAAAGTAATGTTTATGAGTAATGGTATATTATTTATTTATTTATTTATTTTTACCTATGATCAGTACATGACAAAGCATGGTATGACACCAAAAAATATAACTTTGTGCTAATGAAAGCTATGTAGCTATCTACATGTTATAATTTTGATTTGAAAATGTGACTCAAATTCATAACAAAAAGTTTTTCCATAAAATTTTGCATGAATGTGCACCACATACGTTTCAGCATCTGTCATTTGTCTGAACAACAAAAGAAAATGCCATATTGAGGCGGGAGATTTGATTGAGGTATAGCAGCTCGGAGTAGAACTGATCACAGTAAGTTTTGGAAAAAATCGGAGCCCTGACTCCTGTTGCTTTCCTCCATCATTTCCGTGTTATGCCGACTTCTGCGTGCGTGAAATAAATCTCCCACCGCTCCATGCTCAGTGCATATGAGCAATAAGCTGCATGAATTTGGAATTTTTGTCCGTTCTCACTCACGTTCATGGCCACGCATCGGCTATGTACTCCATCCTGAACCACAAACACAATTTCTATCCAAAACTCAGAACCGGTGATAAGATTTCTGTGTCCCAGCCTTGAGAAAATCAGATATGAGTCACATCAGTAGAAACGACAGGACATAGATTCCTTCAGCTTGGTGGGTGGTGTGAGGATAGACTATGCCAAATGACAAATGACTCAGTATTGGACAAATGGACAAACATTTTTATCCATTACCATTTTAAACATGGAAAAATAAGATCCAGGAGTAAAAACCAACATGAATAAGCTTCAATGTAGAATCCATTATTTAATACCACACCAAATATGTTGATGGCAGAGATGGTAGAACAAATGCGTGATAGAATTTCAAACTGAAAGAAACTTAAGATTCGATGTACCCTCGAGCTCGGGAGGCTTCGATAAATTAATAATGAGAACAAAGATGTTTGGATTTTACTTGGCTAATACTTCACATGGTCAACTGACTGGGCAAGCACGTTAAAAAAGCCCCGAGATTCAAGAATAAGACAGGCTGACAATTAGCATCCTGACCGACTCTTCTATTATCTCTGAGAGGCTCTTCTTGCTTTTCATTTTGCCTTCTATTTTTTGTGATACTAGTGCTTTCCAAGAGAGCAGAAATGTGCATGTGGCTGAGTGAGTCTCCATTCAGCAGAGATGATGTGGGTGGCTGCCAGCATCTGACTACAAATGAGAACTCACGCAATGCACAGGCTAATTCGTCACACACGTATTGAGCACTTCCCAGGGACGCTCCCTCCAGAGGATACAGCAACAGGAAGGCTGGCAATAGCACACACGTAGACGTTAACGTCCATCCGCTCCTAACAAGCAACACTTGAGGAGTCATAGCACGACAGGGATAGGATTCTGGAGCAGATATGCAGCATGACACACAGGTATGCCAACATTCAGCATTGTTCTACATGGGTTAGGGCTGGGCGATATATCGAGATTTTAATATATATCGATATATTTTCAAACGCGATATGGTACGAGAAAATATCGTTTATATCGATTTAATTTTTTTTTTTTTTTTTTTTTTTTAATGATTTTAATATAGCTTATTTTGTGACAAATTGACTTGAATCTTTTATTTGAGATTTGCACAAATGTTTTGTTATTTGCACAACTATCAACCTCAGTTGAAAAGTCTGCCTGTTATTGCACAGTGTATTTTAATTTAATTGTTGTGCAGGAAAGCGATATTTGTTTTATTTTATTCAAGAAGCATTTTTATTCTATATATGCAGGCAGTTTATTTTTATTTCATTTGTTTTATACATGTTGATATTGTGCAGACCTCTGTTAATAAAGGAACCTGTGTGACATTTGGCACGAGGCTTTGTATTAAAACTGACTGTTTTTTTAAGGGTTTGCCTCAGAAAAAAATGAAGCTAACAGAGATGCTATGCTATAATGCTTTGGGGGGAAACCCCAATTATGGCACAGAAAAAATATCGAGATATATATCGAGTATCGCCATTCAGCTAGAAAATATCGAGATATGACTTTTGGTCCATATCGCAGCCCTAACATGGGTCAATGACGAATAAGGATTTTCAACAGGTCAATTTTAAAATAATAAAAAAAAGAATATCTATTGCAGTAGTTCAAACATTAAGAATGTTGTGTACACATAAAATCATATAAAACTTGGCACTAGCCTTAAAAAAAGTCATGTGGTTCAACCATGATTCATATTAAAATAAATTAATTTCCTTAACATCTTGACATCTATTTGTTTTACAAGTTTTCAGTATTATACAAAAAATGGTTGTTTTTTAACGGTTGCGTCACATGATATTTCATAAAATGGACATCAGTCAAACTTTGTTTGTATATAATGATGGAAATATAAATATAAATGTGTATAAATCTTATACACTACAAGACATTTTGGAAATCATGCCAGATAGGGCAGAAGATTGATTTAAATACATTTAGAGTTATTTCAAAAAAGTTTTCAAAACAAGAGTCATGGTCAGACGGTCGCACCACATGATATTTTGACGCTTAAAACAACAACAAAATCCCAAATAAGTAGTATTTTTTGTAACATTCAAGTGGGTCCATATGTGGGACAGGTAGGTCATATATCTGGTATTCTTTTATCCATTTAAACCTTTTTTGAATGGAAAAGAAATCTGTTTTTCGGAAAATATAGGCGTCACGTCATTGACCCACATGCTAAAACCCAAAGCACTCGCATACATTTTAATATTTTTAATATATTTTTATCTTTCTGCCTGCACTGATGAAAGCACTTTTGCTTTTACTCATTTATTATGGTTACTATGTCACGTTTTAATGTTTTAATTGTTATTTTGGTATGTCTGTGTTTGTATGATGATTGTTTTCCCAGACTGCTAAAAGAATTTCCCCTAGAGGGACAATAAAAAAAAAAAAAAATGACTCTGACTTTAAAGCCCTTAAAAGGTGAAAAAAAACATGCAAAGAAATAACCCCTTACAAGACAGAATCAAAGCACACATCTCATTAAAGTTTACAGACTTAGCCAAATTCCCGTTACAGCACCAGCAGCCCCGCCCTTGCAGAATTACATTAGTAATTTTTAAAAAGAGGAAGCTCTGATTGTGCCGGCAGTCGCACCCTTTTCACAATCACAGTCCATTATTCCACAGTCACCTTATAGAGAGTTCTGTGAAGGCGAGTAATGAACTGAGTTCATCCTCAGAGTGGATTTGCAGACATTACTAGCATTACATTTGTCAACGTTATTCACTGTGTCATTGCTGTCACACAGATAATTACAACAGATCAGACCAAAAGTAGATAAATACCTTCGCAGATCATCAAGTTAGCTTGTACATGACGAGATTTACAATCTTAAGATTCCAAAGAAATATGCAACACAGCACATCCCAATCACGGTAGGAATTAGCAGTTCAGTGCTAGGGAACGAGACCAACCATTTGTGACTCCACACTTTCACCCATTAACTTTGCATAAATCCTGTTTCTTCTTCACTGGATCGAAAGCTAAAAGTTCTTTCTTAATTGCCAGGTGAACATACGTGGAGGATTTTTCATGCTTCATTGCTTTCCGTAGTGATAGTGTGCATAATAAACCAACATTGATGGAATTCTCTCAGGTATCGGCATTACGATGTGAGCGTGTTTACGCGGGTTGAATTACATGACTTTCATGGAAGATGTGTGAGACGTCGCAGCTTTACTTGATGTTAATTAAAATGTGGAGGCTGGCTAACTCTCCTCTGAGCAATGTAGCGTTACCTTAAGAGTCTGAACGAGATCTTTTCAAACCTACATGGTCCCAAACAACGTAACAAGGGTTTGTCAGAGTTTTTCAGTTATCTGAATATGTACAATGTTTTTCTATTCTTTCTTATAGCCTCTTTATGGTTGGCTATTAACACCGTTTCACATCCCAGCCGTGTTCTCAATAGTGATTACAAATTGTTCAAACTGGAGAACGCAGCAGAACTCTTATGTGCATCAGTCGATGCAAAAATGAATGATGGAGCTTGGTCCATGGAAGAATACATAGACCCTTTTTGTGTTTGTAAACAATGATGACGTAAAACGTATGCGCGCGCATTTTGGCAACGGAAGTACGGCCGAGATAAACAGCGTGTCAAGCTATGCAAGGGGATTATCAACTAAAGATCACGAATCTTACCTTAACAAGTCACCATTTGTCAACAACTCTGACAAATGGTGTCCGACTTCCAGATCCGTGTTCTATTAATGATTGGGTTGAACACATTAGCAAGTGGCCAAATGGGTTGTCGTCCCGGGGCGGTCCCTCCCCCCTCACCGCGGATCCTCCAACCCGGACTGAGAGGGTCATGAGCGGCCAGTGGATCCCCGAGCTCCTGGAGCGGCTCCTGGAGGATCGGGAGCGGCTCCTGGAGGTTCTGGTGGATCGGGACCGGCTCCTGGAGCTCCCGGAGGATCGGGACCGGCTCCTGGAGCTCCCGGAGGATCCGGAGCGGCTCCTGGAGCTCCCGGAGGATCCGGAGCGGCTCCTGGAGCTCCCGGAGGATTCGGAGCGGCTCCTGGAGCTCCCGGAGGATTCGGAGCGGCTCTGGCCGGCCCTGGAGAGCCTGCAGCGGCGGGCGGAGCGGGTGTGCGGGGTCCCTGGGGCCGGGGCGGTCCCTCCCCCCTCACCGCGGAGCTGCGGATCCTCCAACCCGGACTGAGAGGGTCATGAGCGGCCAGCGGATCCCCGAGGTCCCGGAGGATCCGGAGCGGCTCCAGGAGGTTCTGGAGGATCGGGACCAGCTCCCCGAGCTCCCGGAGGATCCGGTGCGGCTCCGGCCGGGTGTGCGGGTCCCCGGGAACCCCCCCGGGTCCGGGGACCCCGCCGGCTTCTCCGACCGCTTCCTCCTCAAGTTCCTGCGGGCCAGAGACTTGGATGTCCCGCTGTCCCTGAAGCTAGGAGCCGCCGCAGGAGCACCGGTTGCTCTGAAATGGTCGTGATTCCTGTCTGAATCCTATAAAACTTGAGTCCGCCGGTGGAATAGCGGTTCGTACAACCGTATACGCAACAACCAGACATGTTGATGCTGGGAACAGTTTGTTAAATGCCTGCTAACCAGTTGTTTCAGTCAGAACTGCAGGATAACAACGCCACTTCCGTTGCCAAAATGCGCGCGCAACATTATGTGACGTAGGCTGAAAAAGGGTCTATACTGAAATGACTTGTAATCGTAACTTTATGCTGAAAGCATTCTTCTAATACCCTCTTCTTTTTTTTCAAAGTTCCATGTGGAACTTTCTGAAATCACATTCATGTTTGCGTCCATTCTAGTCCGTTCTTGCTCTGTCTCAGGTAGTTTTCTACTATCTCTATGGTTATATTCACACGGAAATAGAAACCGCTTATAATTTAAAACCCTTCTCCGTAAAGACGGACATGTGTCAGTAAATACGAGTGATATGTACTATATGACACAAGCATTTCAGTAACAACAGAGCCACATAAACAGCATCTTCAAATCTTTACACTCTGGACACCATGTTTCAAAAGTGATCGTTTACAGACCAAAATGCCGGCTTCGTGTGGATGATACGCTGGTTTTATAAAACACTTTTGCGTTTAGTCCTGAGCTTGTCTTTGTGTGGACTGGAGAACGCATCGTATTTGCATCAGCCAATGCAAAAATGAATGATGGAGTTTGGTCCATGGAAAAATACATACTGAAATGACTTTATGCTGAAAGCATTCTTCTAATACTCTCTTCTTTTTCTTTTCAAAGTTCCATGTGGAACTGTTTAGACATTTTTTTACTGTGTTTAATGTGTGTGGACTGGGCCTATAGCTGCCTTTAAATGGCACTTTCCAACAAATACTGTCTTGCCTGCGTTACATGCATGTTACTTTCAACTCAACGTGAAGCCAACGATTACTTCGATGCAGAAAGCTGAACGGATGAGGAACAGGAGTCATAACTACTACAAAAGAAGTGTTACAGATCTGCGCTACCTTAAAATTCAGCAATACCAAATCAGCCTTAACACCTCTCCCGCCCACCGTATTTGAATAAAACACTTGCTTACCCCGTGATGCGTGGCAGAGTGTCGGTGGAAAAGAGCGCGAGCGGCGGCTTGTCTCGCTTTATGAGCCAAATGCTATATTGCCCACTTTGCTTCGGGTGGAAAAACACAGCCATGTCAAGATTACATGAACCTTGACCTCCCCTCAGCCATGGACTCAGCACCCAGGGGCCTCCGAACGCTGAACTGTTCACCCAGAGGAACTGACCTGAAAGAGAGGAGACACACAGAGAAGTGTAGGATAGCCACTAGTTTCACTACTGAGAAACAGCCAAGTTCAAAACATATCAACACTTGCAAAAACAGCTTTAACAATAGTCAAAATTCTACCTTTAACAAAAACTACAGCTTTTCAGAACGACGATGAGAGCCGAATGAAGACGGTGGTATGAAATAGTTTTTTGGCACTTCCCTAAAATGGCAGCTTTACTTGAGAAAAATGCATGAAATACAAGTGCTTTGAAAATGAGCAGTGGAGTAGATGAAAATCAAAGCTGATGCTAATGCTCCACCAAGCAGGAAGTGTGTGTGTGTGTGTGTGTGTGTGTGTGTGTGTGTGTGTGTGTGTGTGTGTGTGTGTGTATATGCGCGCGAAAACATAAAAAAATCTTGACACTTGAAAGAAAGCACATTTAACTTTAATATGTTCGATAAAGCAGAACATTCATTCATTTATTGCTTTTTCAGGGAATTAAAAGAAAAGTCCAGTGCATAATTGTAATAGGTTGGTGCTCTGATGTTGCAGGGTTTTTTTCTTTTTATAGATTTATGAGGTGCTCTCACACAGTCGATGTACTTTTTCTCTTTAACAGTGAGTTAATGTATTTCTTCTTTCTGTTTTATTATTCTACACACACACATCTCTGTCTCTCATATATATATATATATATATATATATATAT
>NC_084602.1:33948311-34030811 GCF_033807715.1 Cololabis saira
AAGATAGAAAGAGAGTTAAAAAAAAGTCAAATATTTCCCTTAAACAGATTTATAAGAGGGTAGGGTGATTTCATATCTTACCTTAAGATGAACTTGCATAATTAATCCATCAGTGGCTAACAGCCTCGTTAATATCTTCTGCTGCTGGGGCAACATTGGACCATCACTTGCCTTCTTTCTTTTTTTTTTTAAATTGCGTGGTTGTCTGCTTCCTTTTCATTTTTGTAAGTTAGTAACACTGCAGAGCTAAAAACCAGATTGATAGCGACCACAAGTGTTGGGAAAGATAATACCTAGTGAAATCGATCATGTTGTTCTGATATGCATTTGTAGTTATTTTATATGTATTAAGTAATAGAATAAATCAATATAAATAGACACAGAGTAATTCCATAAATGTATAAAAAAAAAAAAAAAATAACATTTACATTTTCCCCTGAAGCCGAGGTGTGGCGGCTGCCCCTGATCTAAATGACAATAAAATTTCATTCAATACCATTCCACCACTGTTTTCATCTGTAATATTATAAGACAGTGTGCATTCAAACTTACACATTGACTGCAGCAACTTTCTCCCACGCCTTTGCTGCTGCAGCTGTGTTTTTTTTTTTCCCGAAATATGCTCTCATACTCGCCATACGCACGTATTTACACTTCTAACTCCAGTGGCGTGAAGTATGTGGATCTTCAGATGCAAACTAATGTTTCCTCAAAGGGATTTTGTAAATTGAAATGTTAAATAAATGCCATGGTGAATCGTCGAATCGGGGCTCCATTGATGCTGGCTTTTTATAGTTGTGGTGTACTGTACGCGCTTAACTCCAGGTGAAACTACTTAGAGTTGAGTAAATTAACTCTAAACCGCTGTTCTGGAACAGAAAACCTCCGATCTCAGAGTAGATCAACTAAGAGTTCAGGATAAGACTCAGAGTTTGTTGAACCTGCTTTGTGAAACGGACCCCCGGTCTCTGTCAGATGTAAATATACACACACAGATTTGCACTGGTATCTTCCACCACACAGCCTGCTGGGAGGAAGAACACGGGACAAGCGGAGGTGATTCTGGCAATGAAAGGAACTGACATTGAGGACTCTGTCTGCTCTAAGCTGCTTTGGTCTGCCGCTTTGCACTTTTTCAAAGTATTGGCTAAGAATGCTACTCTGGAGCTGGCATGAAGTACAGAGATATACATGGAGAGAAAGATATGGAATGAGACAGATGAACAGACAGGAAGAAACAGGTATGGTGGAAATGAAAAGAGGATATCCTGGCATGTCTTTTACTAGTCATGGGGCAACTGCGTGGCCATGAGACTGAAGCCCACATACGATGGAAAACACACAAGTTCTTCTGACAAACGCCTCTGGCAAAATCTCGCCAGTGTTCATAATTTGATTTCAGATCTCTGCTTCAGGATTCACTGTGGATATGGGTGAAGAAAGTGAACAGAAAATCACTCCCCTCTCAGTGTACCGTCGAGCCGCATCCCTCATATTTTAGAACTTTGCTCCCGCTTGAAGTTGATGAGATTCAAAAAGCAGACCTATTCTTATTATGTTGGGAAGCCACCCAGTTCTTCATCTTTATCTTTATACTTGCAGTCCACGGAGCCGTCTGTGCTTGCACTGTCTTTTCTCAAAGGATTAGACATGCTGGGTGTTGAGGGCTTTTGAATATAAGAAAGCTTGGAATAAAAGGAGAGCAACCTCATTGTGGAACCCGGGGCTCTGATTGGATACCAAATTTAACAGAGTCAAAGATAATAAATATAAAATCACAATTGCTGGCAGACTGAATGTACCTGAAGGAAACCTTTTAAAACTGCAGCTGTCATTGTAAAAAATATTGTCTGGATTCTGCAGATTCAACATTAAAAATCAAAGCAAACTCTCTTAGCTAGAAGTCTTCATCATGGTCAAACCTAGGGAAGTAGGAAGTCAGCAGAAAAATACTTAAAATAATTCCTGAAAATGTGTGATCAGCATTTATAGATTCAAAATGTGTAAATTATTATTTGGCTGTATTTATCCAACATTGTGCTGGTATTATTAAGGTAGATGTCAACACAATGACAAGGAAGGAACTGCTGCTGCCAATCAATCTGGGAAGGATTATAAGGACATTTCCAAAGTTGTACATTCTACAATGAGGAAAATTATTCCCAATACACTTACAAACCTCTGCAGGACTTGTTACAGAGTTCACCCAAGTTGAAAGTATTATAAAGTCAGACGTGAGGCCACCTGTTTGACAGCGAAATCTTGGCTAAATTTGGATCATTTTAACAAGAAAACGATTCCAGACGCAACAGGAAATGACACCAGAATGGTTGAAAAAAGAAAATAATCAAGTTATTAGGACTTCCAGCTCTTAGTCAGATTAATAGGTTGTGACAAGAGCTTGTGACAAACACTCGCAAACATCAATAAATGGAAGTGACACTGGAATTAATAGTGGGATCACATTTCCCAACAATGATGTGAGAGGCCAATGATGTTGAACAGTAAACACTTGCTTACTGTAACCATAGGTAGTTTGACACTCGTTTGAGTCATGCAGCTACATTAAGAATAGCCACGCAGTGTTTCCTAATTTTAATTTATCGGTTCAATAAAAAGTGATACTGTAATATATCATCTGTTGTTTCTGAACTTGTTAAGAACTAGTAAAGATCAGATTTGTTATTATTATTAGCTATTGATTTAACTTGAATTATTTGAATATTGGTATGACAGTCTTATCCACACCTTAATCTCTCAAAGAATAGAATTTTATTTTACTTTTTGACTTTTCTTTGTTGTTTAACCAGGGGTGAAAGTAAATTAAAGTTCTTGCTGGGACTATGACCCCAACCTTCATGGCTTGTTCTCCTCCCACCACCAGCTTCTTGCATCCCTGAACACGCATTACATTTTTTAACGCCTGTATGGTGAAGAAATTAGAAACACAACACTGTGTAGGCCTATAGCAAATTATTTATTTAAATTGTGTAAATAAAGGCCAGTCCGGACCAAGGATTGTCACAGAATAATTTCTAAATGTTGACACAAATATTATATTTGTGATTATTTGGCGTGTGATTGTTTACCAGCATATTTGAAATATGCTGGTAATGTGTCAGCCAACCACAAAAATCTTGGAATTTTGGTGGAATCATTTATTTTTTGTCCTTGCTCGGTGCAAATGACATAAATAAAGTGCGTGAACAATAAATCAAACGCTCCCTTCCATGTAGTGTGTGTGTTTAGGAAGTAAAGACTGGAATACGCTATTCACAAAAGCACAAATAGTGGGGTTTTACTAATATTTATATCGTACAAATATTTTAAAAATTACAAAAAAACAGGTCGGGACTCAGTTAGATTATATCGCTATGTTCATGTCTGCACGCTCAGTCAGTCAAAAAAAGCATGGCTGTGTCATGGCTGATTGGTCAGCGTGGCTGTCTTTGGTGTGAGAGATCGAGGGTTTGAGACCCACTGTATGCGAAGATTATTGTGAGTAATGTTTGGTTTTTTTCCCGGTACTTCGTACCGGCACAGAATCTTTTGGTGGTACGGAGTACCGGCTTACTTTCACCCCTGTGTTTAACCTGAAAATGAATGAGCTCCTCTTCCAGTTGTCAAGTTGTCTTTTCCTTCCTAATGTGCATACGTGACTAGGATCCCAACCCAAACCGACTATGAATTGTTTCATGAGCAGAACTGCAGGAACCATGAATTAGCTTGTAGGCATATATGTAAATCAGGTGAGACGGACCTATCCAGAGAGACGTATTCAGATTCCGTGCACAGAGCCCCATTTCCCCCCCGACATCTCAACGGTGTCACCAGCAGAGAAAGCCAGAAAATGTGATAAAAGCCGTTCAGCTTCACTATTCGCCTGGAGTAGTTGGCCAGTGTGTTGAATAAGTACCCAGTGGCCGTAACATCTTCTGTAATGAAAGTATTTGAAGACAATTTAAAAAAGCTATTCTCTGCAAGACGGATAACACTTTGGCTTCCCTGCTGTTGGCGCGCAAACCTCAAGAGGCAGGTGAAGGGTACCTTAACCCTTTTGAACACATACTGCCAACAACTTCAGACTCCTCTTGAAATACCTTTTTTTTTTTACCTTTCAAGAAACCCACTCCATCATTCTGCTTTCTGATTTAAAGCTGGATGTCAGTGCTGATTTTTCCGCGGCTATACGCTGTCCTCTTTACTGTAACACTGCAAATACAATTACAAGGGCAGATGTATTGTTAAGATCATAGATGACACTGTGATCCCCCGTCCCCTGCGGTTTCATCACGGGCCTGTAGACAATGAATCTGTTGATTGGTGTGGGAATTGTAGCTCAGAGCTACTTCTGAATACAGTTTCACCTTTAAAACGGATAGTGGAACTTGAATTAAAGATGGAAACAGGCTGTTTGCTGATATAATGACACATCTGCATAATTAAATGATGAAAGAGGGCGCATGCACTTGTAATGCCTGAGTATAGTGTGTATAATAAATTAAATATCTTCCACTATAGTACATTTTGAATCTCTTACAAGCAGTAATTATTTTTGAGGGTACCAGAAGAACACCGCCTGCTCTGCTTTATGCCTGTTACTCATTTAAATATTTGAAGTTCCTGAGCTCCAGAGCTGGGGGTAACATCTATTTCTATCCCAGTATTATTCGTCACACATTTTCTTACTGTAAATATGTGTACACAGTACTTGAGTTGTAAAAAAAAAATCAGGGGGGATGGTGGATTTTATCATACGGGGACAGATAATTTGTGCTGATTACAAATAATATAATATATTACAAATAATAGCAGTGACCAAAACACCTGCAGAAATACTGCAGGAATGACATAGCAGCAGTTAAATGCAGCCTTCTGTAAGCTTTAAATATCCACTGGGCTTACATCAAATACATTCAATTCAATTCAATTCAATTTTATTTATATAGCGTCTAATACAACAGAGTTGTCTCTAGACGCTTTACAGAGACCCATACCCAGAACATGACCCCCGAGCAGTTATTACATAAACAATGGCAGGTAAAAACTCCCCTAGTGGGAGAAAAACCTTAAGCCAAACAGTGGCAAGGAAAAACTCCCCTTTAGGAGGGAAGAAACCTTGAGCAGGACCAGGCTCATCAGGGGGGACCCTCCTGCCGAGGGCCAGACTGGTGGGTCAGGGACGGCAACAGCACAGCAGGCAGGTGGAAGCAGCAACGGGATGACCGGGGGTGGGGACCGCAGGCCAGCACACAGCTCCCGAAGCTCCGGCCCAATCAGCAAGTCCCAGGTTGGGGTGCAGGGTCAGGAAAAGACTTGTGCTCCGTAATGCAAGCTACAAGCCACCCACGGCCACCTGCAGGACAAAAGAGAGAAAAGGGAGGAGAAGGGGGGGCCAGCAACGGGATGACCAGGGGTGGGGACCGCAGGCCAGCACGCAGCTCCCGAAGCTCCGGCCCAATCATCAAGTCCCAGGTTGGGGTGCAGGGTCGGGGAAAGGTTGAGAAGGGGCAGGGCCAGGGAGAGGAGTCTTGAGGGACGAACATTCTCCCCCGCCCAAAAGGGGCCGTTACCCTGCCCCCCTCACTCCCACACTGCAGGTTCCGGTGTCCGGCAAAGGATGCTGCAACATGGACAAAAGAGAGAAAAGGGAGGAGAAGGGGGGGCCAGCACAAGAAACCACAGGAGCGACTCTGACACACTAAAGTTTACACTACCTAGAGATTTACCAACACCAGCTAGAGGTTTACTAAACACTAACTATAGGCTTTACTAAACAGAAATGTTTTAAGTTTAGTTTTAAAGGTGGAGGTGGTGTCAGCCCCCTTAACCCAGATTGGAAGTTGGTTCCATAGTAGTGGCGCCTGATAGCAGAACGCCCGCCCTCCAAATCTACATTTAGATACTCTAGGAACTACGAGTAAACCTGCACTCTGAGAACGGAGAGCTCTGACAGGAACATAAGGCACTATCAGGTCTTGCAAATAATGCGGAGCTAAGCCGTTTTGGGCTTTATACGCAAGTAATAAAATTTTAAATTGGATTCTGAATTTTACGGGTAACCAATGGAGCGACGCTAACACTGGAGAGACGTGGTCTCTCCTGCTAATTCCTGTCAGTACTCGTGCTGCTGCATTTTGGATCAGCTGGAGCCTATTCAGCAAATTACTTGGACATCCTGCTAACAACACATTACAGTAATCTAGTCTAGAAGATACAAACGCATGAACTAGTTTTTCTGCATCACTCTGTGAGAGGATTTTCCTAATCTTTGCAATATTACGGAGATGGAAAAAGGCTATTTTACAAACCTGATTGACATATGGTTTAAACGACAAATCCTGATCGAAAATAACACCAAGATTTCTCACAGTTGCACTGGAAGCCATCGCAACACCATCTAATCCCTTCCTAAGATGCTCTGGACCAAGAATGATAACCTCTGTTTTATCTGAATTTAGAAGCAGGAAATTTCTGGACATCCAGTCCTTGATGTCCCTAAGACATGCCTGAAGTTTAACTAACGGTTCTGTTTCATCCGGCTTCATAGACAAATAGAGCTGCGTATCATCAGCATAACAATGAAATTGTATGCCGTGATTCTGGATTATACTTCCCAACGGCTGCATGTATAAACTGAACAAGATTGGCCCTAGCACTGAACCCTGCGGAACACCATAACAGACCCTTGACTGTTCTGAAGAAACCTCATGTACATGAACAAACTGGAACCTGTCAGATAGGTATGATTTAAACCAACATAGAGCTGTCCCTTTAATCCCAACAACATGCTCTAACCTGTGCAGTAAAATGCCATGATCTATAGTGTCAAAAGCAGCACTGAGGTCCAGTAGAACCAGTATGGACACTAATCCCTTATCTGAGGCCATAAGGAGGTCATTCGTGACTCGAACAAGTGCTGTCTCTGTGCTATGATGCATTCTGAACCCTGACTGAAAGACTTCAAACAGATCATTTCTATACAAATAGTCACATAACTGGCTTGAAACTGCCTTTTCCAGAATTTTAGACACAAATGGAAGGTTGGAAATTGGTCTATAATTAGCTAAGGTGTCTGGGTCAAGAGAAGGTTTTTTAAGTAAAGGTTTAATTACTGCCACTTTGAAAACCTGTGGTACATATCCTAAACTTAGGGATAAGTTAATTTGGTCCAGTATTGTCGTACCAATAAGAGAAAAAATATGTTTGAATAGTCGAGTCGGGATGGGGTCTAACATACATGTGGTTGACTTAGCTCTATTAACGAGTGAAGTCAGCTCAGGGAGGTCTATAGGATCAAAACAGTCTAGAGACAAGTCAGAGCCTAGGGAAGTCGCTAAAGCTGAAGAAACACCTACAACCGGCTGGTTGATTTCTTCTCTAATTCTCGCGATTTTACTGTTGAAGAAGCCCATAAAGTCCTCACTACTGAGAGCTGCAGGAATGCACGGCTCAACAGAGTTGTGACTCTTTGTCAGCCTGGCTACAGTGCTGAACAGAAAACGTGGGTTACTTTTGTTATCCTCTATCAACGTTGAATAATAAGCTGTTCTGGCTTTGCGAATGGCTTTTTTATATACTATTAGAATATCTTTCCATTCACGATGAGAGTCTACAGACCTACAAGAGTACCACTTCCTTTCCATTTTACGCACGTTTTGTTTCAACATGCGGATATCTGAATTATACCAGGGAGTTAAGCTCCTGTGGCTAGAAACCCTCCTTTTCAAAGGAGCAACTTCATCTAAAGCTGAATGCAACAAATCAGCAGTGTTACTAGCAAGGAAATCAACATCTGCAGAGGTAGAACCCAGGTCACTGGCCTCGACTACATCACTATTTCGCACTGTCGTAAGATAAGCAATGGCCTCCCTAAATTTAACAATAACTTCATCAGACAAACATCTGCTAAAATAATACCTCCTATTTTGCACTTCAACATCAACAAAATTAAATTCAAACGTTATTAAGTAATGGTCGGATAAAAGGGAGTTTACAGGTGACACCAACAGACCATCAGTTTCAACACCGTAGGTGAGAACGAGATCGAGAGTATGATTAAAACAGTGCGTCGGTTTATCCACTTTTTGTGAGATACCCATTGATTCTAGAAGAGAATCGAAGGCTAATTTAAGATTATCGCTTTCAACATCCATATGAATGTTAAAATCACCCACTATGATGAATTTATCTGTGCTGATCAATAATCCAGAAAGGAAATCTGAAAATTCAGACAAAAACTCCAGATACGCACCAGCAGGGGGCCGGTACACTACCACTAACACAACTGGCTTCTCTGATTTCCGGCTCGGAAATTTCAGACCAAGCATGAGGCTTTCAAATGTATTATAGTTGCACTTAGGTTCAATTTTTGTTTCGAGACCGGAGTTATAAATTGCTGCGACTCCTCCGCCTCGGCCCGTGCTTCTAGGAATGTGATGATTAAAGTAGCCGGGCGGAGTTGATTCATTCAAACTAACATACTCTTCCTCCTGTAACCATGTTTCTGTTAAGCAGAAAATATCACTCCTGCTCTCTGTAATTATATCATTTACTAACAGAGACTTAGAGCTTAATGATCGTATATTTAGTAGTCCGCATCTAATTTTTAGGTCTGTAATTGGTACCAAATGTACATTGGTTTTAATTTTTACAAGGTTATCTTGGTTAACGCCTCTATAACGCTGCACCTGGTGAACTTTTGGAGGGCGGGGAACTGCAACCACTTCTATTTTGCTAGGCACCTGGCCAGAGTCGCCAATATCATGTAATCCTACAGTTTTAGAGTCGCTAATTACATAATGCAATCCTACAGTTTTGTTGGCAGGCGTTGGTCCTTGAGAAGCAACAGATGTGTCGCTGAGTGGGGAAAAACGGTTAGACACATGAAGCGGGTGGTGGTGTTCTGTGAGCCCTTTAAGACTACCCTTCCTCCGAACCGTCACCCAGCTGCCCTGCCTGGCCGGCTGCCGGGGAGCTGCAGGGGAGCGGTTATGCTCAGCTGCTACGGGCCGGTCCGCAGAGGATTCTATCGGACTATGGTCTAGTTGGCCAAACCGGACCTCTAACTGACTAAGCCTCGCCTCCAGCCCTGTTAAACTACAGCTCTGCATCCTGGCCTGGACCCTGCATTGTCAGGGGGAGTGTCTAACAACATTGGCCAGATTTCCTGTAAATACATCAAAACACAACAATAAAAAACAGTTTTCTGAACTTATCAATATGACTCTGTCCTTCACAGGATAAGTAAAATGGATCACTGCAAAAACTCAAAATCTTAACAAGAATATTTGTCTTATTTCTAGTTAAAATGTCTCATTTTAGTAAAAAAAATCTCATTACACTTAAAACAAAACTCATCACTGGAAAAAACAAATATTTTCACCTGTTTCAAGTAGATTTTCACTTGAAATAAGTAGAAAAATCTGCCAGTGGAAGAAGATTTTTTTGCTTGAAATAAGAAGATAAATCTTGTTCCACTGGTAGATTTTCCTACTTATTTCAAGTGAAAATTTACTTGAAACAGGTGAAAATTGTCAAATAAGTTATTTTTCTGGTGTTATTCTTCTGGTGATGATCATGACTAAATGTTGAAATAGCAGTAAAACCACATTCATTGATGAAATGACATAAGGGATGGAAAGGGGGGGATGGCAGTTTTACAGGGGGGATGATTTTGACCGTTTTTATTTCAGAGGGGGATGCCATCCAGCCTCATCCCCCCTCAACTCCAGTACTGTGTGTACACACATTTTTTTACTGTAAATATGTGTACACAGGGATGGCATAACTGAGGAATTTAGTGCCTTATCAGTTTGACTATCAAGCACAGGACATCATTGCTGTTCAGTGGAGGAAAATAAGAATGCACTTTATTTGATTGACAAGTGTGTTCTTGCTGTTGTTAAAATACTTTGGCAGGGCACATTTTGTTTGGGCTTTGTTTGATATTAGATTTCATGAGACACAGACACTGCTGCTGAGAAAGCAGCACAGAAGGATCAAGCAAGCTTTACATATAGAATTAGACTGAATCAGCTTGTTGCCTGAAGTTGGCACATAGTTTCATTGCTTTTCAGAATTGTACCTCTTAAGCCTCAGGTGGTAGAGTGTACAACAATCCTGATGGCTCAGTAAAGCCACCTTAAAAGAAATGCTCATATCAGCAGCTACGATGCACACAATGCTATTATTCAACTGAGCTTATAGCATAATAGCATAACAAATGCATGTTTAAGAACTAAAACAGAGAATCCAGCTGCTGAAAGTATACTGACACATGCTTAGCTCCTGGTTAATATGTTAAATCAGTTATTTCCTATTTCAAATCCTTCATTTGATTTGAGTTAGATTAGCAAATAAGCATGCATGGTTCAAATCTGTTGGGATTTTTGAAAATGTGAGCTCCTTTGCCAGCCTTTGATGCCTAAATGGTTACCCTTAACCTTGCTTCGGAGACTCTCAAATAAGCTGTCATGTATATTTAGAGGCTGTAATTTCAACCTGAAGCCCAGTGCAGCTTCATCAGTTAAAACTTCAGAATTTTAATTGAGTCATTTGAATGATTTCTCCATGTACAGACTAAACTATAAATTAAGATGTCTCTTTTAAATGTCTCATCTTCACCGGTGCAGCTGAGGACCTGTAACGGCAGAGTGTAGCAGGTCACAGCCGACGCCAATTTAACTTGTCCTGTATATGCAGCTTTTATTAGCCCCTTTTGCACCGGCCGATACCTCGCATTTAACAGCCAAGTCTAGCGTGTTACCTGTCTTTTTTACATTAACCGAGCTGACCCTGCCAGTGACTCGCCTTCAAGGGTACACTTAATGGCGGGTCACGGCTAATGTAAATACTACAAGTGGCGGATCGGGGGTGGGATTTGCTGATGGCAAGACGAGCACGTCTGCAAGCCCTTCATCCTCAGGGTGGTCACCTTAACCCTTGTGCTGTCTTCGGGTAAAGGAAGGAGGAAGAGAAGAAGGAAGGAAGGAAGGAAGGAAGGAAGGAAGGAAGGAAGGAAGGAAGGAAGGAAGGAAGGAAGGAAGGAAGGAAGGAAGGAAGGAAGGAAGGAAACAAGGAAAGAACGAAGGAAGGAAGGAAGGAAGGAAGCAAGGAAAGAACGAAGGAAGGAAGGAAGGAAGGAAGGAAAGAAGGCAGGAAGGAAGGAAGGAAGGAAGGAAGGAAGGAAGGAAGGAAGGAAGGAAGGAAGGAAGGGAGGAAGGAAGGGAGAAAACAAGGAAATAAGGAAGGAAGGAAGGAAGGGAGGGAGGGAGGGAGAAAACAAGGAAATAAGGAAGGAAGGAAGGAAGGGAGGAAGGAAGGGAGGAAGGAAGGAAGGGAGGGAGAAAACAAGGAAATAAGGAAGGAAGGAAGGAAGGAAGGAAGGAAGGAAGGAAGGAAGGAAGGAAGGAAGGAAGGAAGGAAGGAAGGAAGGAAGGAAGGAAGGAAGGAAGGAAGGAAGGAAGGAAGGAAGGGAGGGAGGGAGGGAGGGAGGGAGGGAGAAAACAAGGAAATAAGGAAGGAAGGAAGGAAGGAAGGAAGGAAGGGAGGGAGGGAGGGAGAAACAAGGAAGGAAGGAAGGAAAGAAGGAAGGGAGAAAACAAGGAAACAAGGACGGAAGGAAGGAAGGGAAAAAGGAAGGAAGGAAGGAAGGAAGGGAGGGAGGAAGGGAGGGAGGGAGAAAACAAGGAAATAAGGAAGGAAGGAAGGAAGGAAGGAAGGAAGGAAGGAAGGGAGAAGGAAGGAAGGAAGGAAAGAATGGAGAAAACAAGGAAGGAAGGACGGAAGGAAGGAAGGGAAAAAGGAAGGAAGGAAGGAAGGGAGAAAACAAGGAAGGAAGGAAGGAAGGAAGGAAGGAAGGAAGGAGAGAGCAGGAGGAAATTAGGAAGGAAGGGAAAAAAGAAGGAAGGAAGGAAGGGAGAAAAGAGGAAGGGAAGAAGGAAGGAGAGAGCAGGAGGAAGGAAGGAAGGAAGGAAGGGAGAAAGAAGGAAGGAAGGAAGGAAGGAAGGAAGGAAGGAAGGAAAGAAGGAAAGGAAGGGAGAAAAGAGGAAGGGAAGAAGGAAGGGAGAAAAGAGGAAGGGAAGAAGGAAGGAGAGAGCAGGAGGAAAGGAGGAACAGGAGAATTAGGTCATTTTGACCCGAAAACAGCGCAAGGGTTAAATTTGCATATTAGAGAAGCATAATCTGCAACTGGCCGCTAAAATTACAGATTTAGCGAGACATGAAACTTGTGTCATTAACAAACTGAAGAGCCTTAAGAGGAAGTTATTTGCAGTCAACGGACACAACAGCAGCAGTGGCAGAGGGAGACTGCTGATCATATTTGTGCAACACGAATTGACAATTTAGGGGAAGTTCCTATGCAAATCCCATTTTTATTCAGCATGGAACCCTCGCCTTCTCCATCTCCTGTATCAGTCAGCTCTTCTGATGTCGGTGAAGCGATCAGTGTTGCCAACTCCTCAGCAAAGAAGGTCCCTATTCCATGTCCTAAATGACGTCATCTTCAAGTTGCCATTAGTATATACTTGTAATGGATGCTGTATCAAAAAGGAATAAAGTGGTGTAAGAGGTAAAACGGAAGGAACTTTCTTCTTGTTATTTCTTTATTTTAATGTCACATTTTTAACCGTATTCATTTATCATGACTAGGCCAGAGCTGTGTCATTGAATAATTATTAAAATAAGATTCTTTATTATAACGTCATAATGACATCATTATGATGATTTGTATTTACAATGTATTTGATGAATTTGTATTTACAATCATTTACATAATTGATGAGGTCTTTGCAACTCAAACATTCTTTCTTGAATGGCAAATTGACAGCACATTTCCATAACCCCTAGATCAACACAAAACTAAATATCAAATGACACTAATCCAGAAAAAACTCCTGAATATCGAATAAAACTTTTTATTCTTCCAGGAGGTGGTTTTTCAGGTAATTCAATAATCCACTTATTTGCAGAAGTGTAATGGAAACACTTTTTTGCAAATTTCCACGTATCCAGTAATCAAAATATAGTTAACAGTTGTTTTTGGCCTAATGAATATGATGTTATTGTCCTGTAATACTAAATCATTATACATTGCAAAAGGGCTTTGCCTCTGAATAATCATTTGAATGATTATCCGTCCCTTCACATTCTGGCTATTTTCTCAACAGCATTAGCAACAATTGGAATATTTATTAAAGAATAAGCTGTGCCTCCGGCTGTCATGGCGTTCTGACCTAAATAATGCAGTTCAGGTGTATGTGACTAAGCAGAAAAGTGTGGGACAGCGGGCCGCTGGGTGGAACAGTGGTTAAAGCGGGCCGCCCATGTACTGAGACTACAGTTCTCCAGCAACGGTCGCAGGTTCGAGTCCCTTTGCTGCCTTATGTCCCCATTCTCTCTCTCTCTCTCTACCTCCTTCCTGTCTACACCTGGAATAAAGGCCATTAGAGCCAAAAAAAAAGAAAAGCGTGGGAAGGTGATGGCACTTGGGACTGGTGGCCATACAGTAGGTGTGAGGGCCTGATCTTTGCTGCTTGCAGATGTAATTTGCCCTTGAAATGATCAAATGAATCGGCTTCTTTCTGTAAATACACTGCACATTTTTCACATACCGTAAAACTCAAATAACGGCCAGATGTAGCAAAATATGTTTTATATTAAACGCCCATCCCAAATATAGGCCGGGTCAAACACAGTTTTTCTGGAGGCAAAAAAATTATTATAGCGTATACAACTATAGCTGACCTAAACACGAAAAAATAACCTTAAACAAATTGAAAAGTGTGTCACTATTTAGGGGGAAAAGAGGTGAGCTGGTAGCCTCTAGCTCTTTGCTCACCTCTTTTCCTCTCCTAATTTTTTTCTCTTTTCCTTAGCTTGGATACTTCACAAGCGTGCCAGACACCAGCGTAAGTTGCAGAAGATTGTACAAGTAACGGGAAAAGAGTTGTATCAGACCATAGCTGACAATGAGAAGCCGTTCGAGGCTAGCACTAGCTGGCTAGCAGCTATGCTGGCTAGCCGCACAATAAGATTTTCGTTGAATGGAGACACACAATTAATAAATGCAGGTCCCAAATAAACTCCTGTTGATTTGAGCGATTTAAGCAAATAAACGTTTCCGTATTTTCTGCACTATAAGGCGCACCTAAAAGCCTTTAATTTTCTCAAAAACCGGCAGTGCACCTTATAATGCAGTGCGCCTTATATATGATCATTACGGTAATTTCTGTTACTGTAGTCAGGGGGATTGTGGGTAATGTAGTTGGTGTGGCCGAAGCAATGGCACTGAAAACGTCAGGAATCGTCACAGACGTTCAAGACAACAGCAACGACGCTGACTCGCATAATGGTGACTTTGACGAGACGGAGCAAAGCTGGTTTTTATTTTGTTAATAAAGTTTGACATACGGTACTTTTCTTCTTGGTTTTTGTTTTGCATTTGCTTTAGGATTTTGTATATTTCCTGTAGCGCAGCTCCATCAGATAGATACATAACTCAACCCCAGCCACTATAGTACGGTATTTTACCATATATTTATATTCATTGAAGGTGCGCCTTATAGTGTGGAAAATGCGGTATTTGGTGGTTTACAATATCCAAAGTTTTGTTATTGTTGATGTTCTTTTTGTTTTATATTTCTTCCTCACAATTTCCCATCTAAGTTTAATGTAAAACAACCACCTCTTGTTTGTTGGTACACCAAATATATTCTCTCCCTTTCATCTTTATTGCTGTATGATTTGTATAAAATGATACAATGCTTTGGACAAATATTTCCTCCGCACTGCACCTCGTGCACTGCTGCTCTTTTTCCTTTCCTCGGCCCAGTATCTTTGGTGTCAAAGGCTTTAGAGCAGCTAAAGAGATTATAGAGCGCGCTGCCTCAAGCCGCTCGTCTAAACCTCTGTCTGTAACTACCAAACCTATTCAGATTAAGACACTGCTGTTCTAATGATATCACAAGAGTGAGCAATACAGTGATGTGCAGTGAATATATACAGTAGGGCAAGAAAGTATTTAGTCAGCCACCAAGTGTGCAAGTTCCTCCCGCTTAAAAGATAAGAGAGATCTGTAATTTTCATCACAGGTATATCTCAACTATGAGAGACAAAATGAAAAAAAATATTAAAAAAAATCACATTGTCTGATTTTTAAAGAATATATTTGGAAATTATAGTGGAAAATAAGTATTTGGTCAATAACAAAAGTTCATCTCAATACTTATATATACCCTTTGTTGGCAATGACAGAGGTCTAACGTTTTCTATAACTCTTTACAAGGTTTTACCACACTGTTGCTGGTATTTTGGCCCGTTCCTCCATGCAGATCTCCTCTAGAGCAGTGACGTCTGTACGTGTGTAAAAATATAATGAAAATCACCTGCTCATTGTAGCCTTTGGTATTAGGAAATTTAGGCTTTGATGAACAACAACATAGTTGTTTTTTTTCACTGTGTATTTTTTTATTTCAACAAAAATGTAGCCAATAAGAAAAAAAGAAAAATCATGTGGGCGATGGTAAGTACCCCAGTGATTCAGTCGGCTGTAGATCCAATTCAGCATTTGTTATAATAAACAACTTGAAGTAGTTGCTTCCTGCCAACGTGTTCAAGAGGGCTAAGGTTTTTACATTGACAAGGCCATTCCAAAAACCATGATTATTGTATTTTTACGCCATTCTGAAGTAAATTTGCTGGTCTGCTTTGGGTCATCGACCTGTTGTATACAGCAGTTTTGGTCAAACTTTAGTTGTAAGATAGATGATCTCACATTTGACCCTAGACTCAATGACTACTCTCAAACAAAATAAAAAAAACTTTATGGTTCATCTGCTGAAAAATTGTGTTTGAATTGCCAAACAACTCCAATCTGATCTCATCTGCCTCTCACACATTGTTCCAGTAGTCTTAAGGTTTGGTTAGAAGCAAGTTTATGAACCTCAGTCCCACTTTCTTGTTCTTTTTGGATAATAGATGATCTCTCCTTGCAGCCTTTCCAACTTGCTCAATGAGGCCAATGGGGCCTTTAGATGTTTCCACACACAAAGAGCTGATAATTAGAAGCTGCTAGTTGCAACTTACCTTCCTAAATCCTATGAAAACAGTTAGGTTTTTCTCATTTTTTTTCATTGCATTCATTTGTTTATTAATAAAAAAATGGACTGTGGCCGGGTGGAAGTTGATGGGACACGCACCTGTGTCCCATCCACCTGAGTGGCTGCCACGCCTCCACCCGGCCTGCCTTTATAACGCAGCGCTGGAGAGCAGAGAAGGGTCGGAGGAGCTGCTGTCAGGCAGAGGTGCTTATGCACTGTGTGTGGGTGATCTGGGTGCTTAATTGACATAATAAAAAGGGTCTGCACTGAACTCCGTGTCTCTCCATCCTTCGGGCGGGCCCCCGTGGCACGCACCCTGCCACATCTGGCACCCAACGTGGGGCCTTCGAAGGTGGACGTGAGAGGCATGGAGCGGGCCCTGGACGCGCTCGCCCAGGCCATGGCGGGCATGACGGCCATGTTCCGCGACCAGGGCGAGCGGCAGCTGGCCGCAATGGAGGCGCTCATGGCCGCGGGGAGACCCACCCCGGCGCCAGCAGCGCGGGAGGAGATGCCAGCGCCGCAGCTAAGCGGCCGGGAGGCAGGAGCTGCGGGCCGCCAGGCGACGGCTCCCGAGACGGCGGGACCGACGGAGCGACCCATCCCTGCACCCCGTCTGAGGTTCGCCGCGGCAGCGCTGGTGGCGGAGCTTAGGGGCCGCGAGGCAGAAGCTGCGGGCCACCAGACGACGGCTCCTGGGATGGAGTCGGCGGCGGAGACGGAGGGGGAGGCGGAGTTGGCTGGGGAGGCGGCTGCGGAGGCGCAGCCGCCAGCGACGGCGGGTCCCGCGGAGACGGGGCCGGACCTGCGGCCGGAGCAAAGTGTGGGGGAAGTGGCGGTCCTGGAGGCGGACCAGCAGCCGGCGCAGGGCTGCGTCACCAAGGAGGGCGTGGTCCGGGACGCACCAGCTCCAGGACGGGGCTGCGCCGTGAGGGACGCGGTCGTGGACGCACCGTGTGGCCCGAGGCCACCATGGGCCCGGCCCCGAGAGCGGCTTCCACGGCGGGCGGGCCGACGCCGGGGGCGACCCCCCCGACCGTTGCGCTGGTCAGGCCGACGCCGGGGACGACCCCCCGACCAGGAAGGCCCGGAGGGTTCCGGGCTTCCTCTCCCGCTCCGAGGGGGCGGGGGGGGGGGGGGGGGGGGGGGGGAGTAGGCTCGTTCCGGACGGACCCCGGCTCGAGATTGGCGTTGGGGGTGTGTGGCCGGGTGGAAGTTGATGGGACACGCACCTGTGTCCCATCCACCTGAGTGGCTGCCACGCCTCCACCCGGCCTGCCTTTATAACGCAGCGCTGGAGAGCAGAGAAGGGTCGGAGGAGCTGCTGTCAGGCAGAGGTGCTTATGCACTGTGTGTGGGTGATCTGGGTGCTTAATTGACATAATAAAAAGGGTCTGCACTGAACTCCGTGTCTCTCCATCCTTCGGGCGGGCCCCCGTGGCACGCACCCTGCCACATGGACTAGTGAAAAAATGAATATGCTGTTATTCATCTGAGGTAATATTACATAAATACAAAGTCCAACCAAAAAAGAAAATTGATTATTAGTGGGTTTTTTTATGTTTTCCCCTCACTCCAGCTGTGTAAGTGCAAATGGAAGGTCTGACTTCATTACAGGCTGACCAGTCATGCAGGATTCTCTAAAACGATGGCTATGCATCATCACAAAACGACTTTTCAGTTACCATACCAACTATTAACATACCAACTATGAAACTTAAAGCAATCATAAAAGGATATATATAGTACTCTTAAAATATTCAGCTACTGCGGGGGATTTCCATCTTAACCCTTTTAATTCCCATATCAGCCTCTAATCACCTATGGCAACACACAGTAGTTCAGTGTTTAAGCAGTGATCTCAGTGTTGTGTGACACAGTCGGTGAGCAGTTCTGAGCAGCAGCATATTCTCAACAGCTTTATTAGCCATTCCTGTGAGCCCTATTAACATTAACTCAGAAAAAAAAAACTTTAATGTTCTCATACGGACAAGATGGGGAAACGTAATTGTTGTTAGCATGAAATATATAAACATCATCCCATTTATTGGGAGATGAATTAACATTTGTAGGCTATGGTACGTACAAACTTTTGTTGCCTGTAATTAAACTCTGCCATGTAAACAAAGCAATACGTCACTGGTTACACAAGGTGTTTTTAACCAAGAGGTGTTTCCCTTAAAACAGCATGCTTATGCAAACAATCATTGTGTTAAAGATGCTTGTGGCGAAAATCCTTTTCATGTAATCAAATCTGCTGCTTGATATTATAATAATAGTTATCTCTTACCCTTGAAAGCAAAATATCCTTTCTCAGTCATTTAAAAACAACTGATCTGCTGACCCTCTCCAGCCATGCAATAATTTCCTATACAGCCCTACAATAATACAGGATGATGACATCGACCTTTTTATGCATGTTGAATGTGTGTCAAGGTCTTCAGAAAAAGAATAGGGAGGGAGTCAGAGTATAATCTTTGCAGGTTAGTTGTTGATTCTCAAATGGCACTCTTCCAAAATTAACAGATTTGATGCAAATCAGCTCAAGAGATTTGACAGAAAATGAAAAATAAAAGGGTAAAGAAAATTCATACTGTATAGCACTTACAAGATGTAGAAGTGCCCGGGAGATGCTTATTATTATAATGCATTTTCTTAAAGTATATTCCATCATTTTTGCACCTTGAACTATTCCTCCTCTTAATTGAGAATTTCCTCCGTACACAAAGCAGCATGAGGTCATATTTGAATGCTCGGGGCACTTAAGACAGCTAATTTCTACTCTAACTGTGGCTCATTTGGTGCAATTTGGGTTGATGTGCATAACATATAATATCTTTTTCCCAAGAGTCAGAGAGTGTCCTTCAAAATGCTCTCTAACATCTCCTAATTGAAATCCAACTGTCATGAAAATCATCCCTCAGGGAGCACGAAACACTCTGAGTATGTGGTGCAGCTTTGCTGGCCCCAGAACAAAGTGGCTTTTAATGTCCAAAGAATACAAATGCTTTTTCTGACTTCGTGATCGTTCTCCCTTATTCAAGCCATTGGCTGTATTTCCACTGTCACTTCTGAGCTCTGCTAAATAGAAATTACTCAGAACTTTGAAGATTGCGAGTGAGTCAAGGGTGCTAAATTGCCAAATTCACGAAATGTTAGTGGGTTTTCTGTCAAAAGTAATCCTTTTAGAATCATGACTTCAGAGAAAAGCTGTAACAAAAACATCTATTTATTCTGCCAATCCCCTGTCAAGATCATTGTTATTATCACATGTCAAATGCATGTGCTTGTTTCATTTGGTGACATTTCAATAAAACAGAAGACAAAAACAAATGCCGATTAAAGCTCTAAGCAGCGTTGATCGGGCCCTCACACTTATGGCCATTGTCCCCAGGTGTCACCACCTTCCCGCACTATTTAGTTAAGTAACAAAAACCTGAATTACATTAATTATTCCCTATGACAACACCATGACAACCACATCAATAAATGTACACATGGCAATATTTCTATGAAATATCAACTTATTAAGTCAAAGCCTGTCAGGTAACAACGCCACCGTAGGCAGTCGGGCAATGCATTGCCTTCCTGCTGAGGAGAGGGAAAATCCCCAAACTGATCACCAGCTGATTAGCTGAATGAGAGCACAGTCTGCCTTCAGTGCACCAGCAGAATCTCTCTGCACTTCAGTGTGGCTTCAAAGGAGGAGAAGCAACTATTCAGCTTGGGTCAAACTTTGAAGAAGCTACTGGTATGGATTAAAATGGCAATTGTTTCGCACTTTAGAATCATTTGTGTTAAAGTTACAAGTATTTTGATCATTAAGTTACTTCAAATATTTAAAAAGTAGATAATACATGTTTTCTTTAAAAGTGATGTTTATACATTTCTGTTTCTGATTGAAGGTTTTCAACCTGATATTCCTCCAATGAGACAATAAAAATTGGAAAAAGGAAGGAAAAGAGTTGTCCCCTTGCATCCTTCATGTTTGACCCGGCCACTCACAATACTTGACTTCTCTTAACTCCTGCTGAGGGGCAAACCACAACCAAACATTAATCTATATTTTACCTTTCACCACATGGTAGCGCTGTGAGTGTGAGCAATTATGAGCATATGGATCTGTTCAGAGCAGGACTTTTATTATACTCAGGAAATCTGTGGTTTTAGGAAAATGTAGGCTGGAGCTACAGCGAACAGAATTTTCACGGTGCAATATCTGCACCACCATATTCAATAATCAGTAATAATTTTTCACAACAATGTTTCCTCAAGGTATGAGTTATCAGCTTATGTTTTTCAAAGAACCAAGAGAAAAAAATACATTGGAGCAAAAAATCATTATTTCTGTCAGACATCATCAACTTTTTAAGTTTTGTCTCTGATCATTCTGAGAAATCTGGCACATCCGTTCTCCGGATCAAGTACATCCTTAACAGGAAGAAGAGGGCATTCAAGGAGGGAAACCAGGCAGAGCTGAAGCGTGTGCAGCGGGAACTCAAGGTCCGACCCCGAGAGGCAAAGGAGGAGTACAGAAGGAAGGTAGAACAGAAGCAACAGAAAAACAACATGAGGGAGGTCTATGAGGGCACGGAAACCATCACAGGCTGTAAAAAGAAAGACAACAACATAGAAGATGGGGACCCCGCAAGAGCAAACCAGCTCAACCTGTTTTTTTAACAGGTTCGACTGTCCTGTCGTTGCAGCCAGTGTCTGCCCCTCCCCCATTCAGCACCTCATCTGCCACCCTCACCTCTCCCAACACCACCACCAGTATAAACGCAACACCTTCCCTTTCACACCGCAAGACTGTGCAACCCCCTTCACCCCCTCCCTCTCCACAGACAATTCAACCCCCAGGACCAGAGCACCACAGGGGACTGTGCTCTCCCTTGTCTTGTTCACTCTGTATACCTCTGACTTCCAGTATAACTGAGCTCTGCCACATGCAAAACTACGTGGACGACACTGTGATAGTTGATTGTGTCAGGGATGAACAGGAGGACGAGTACAGGAGTCTGATTGAGGACTTGTGATGTGGTCCAGTGCTAATCTTCTGCAGCTAAACACCTCCAAGACCAAGGAGACGGTGGTGGACTTCCTAAGAAAGAGCCACATCTACAACTTATTTCCTATCCTAGTCTGAACACTTTTATCCAAGAGTCCCCTTATTTTTGCACCTTATTTTACTTTACTATTGCACCTTAATGTTGTAATTAATGTCATGTGTGACTGATACTGGATGTCTTGAATTTCTCATCCAACTCTGAAGCAAGGCACTTCCTTTTACCACATGGTAGCTCTATAAATATGACCACTTATGGACGTGACTCTGATTATACACAGGAAATATGAGGTCTCTTCGACAATGCATGCCAGAGCTAAAGCGAACCGAATTGCCATAGCAAATCATAATTTGCCGCAGTGCCACAACAATGCTTTATCAAGGTGTGAACTGCTGTTTGGTGCTACTCAAAGTGGAGCAGAATCTGGAGAAAATACAATATGTGGGACATCTGAAAAGGTGTTAAAACTATCACAGGACACAGAGCCAGGCCAGCCCAGAGAGGAGGAGTTGTGGAGAGACCCAACAACCTAAATGCCTTCTTCAATAGGTTCAGCCACTCTGAACTTGGGGAGCCGTTATGAGTCTTCTACCTGAGCCTGCAACTCGGGAGCATTCCCAGCCTCTTGAAGACATCCTGCATAGGTCTGGTTCCAAAGAAGAACCGGCCTAGTGGGCTATATGACTTCCAACCAGTGGCACTCATGTCACCTGTGAACTTAATTGGGACATTCCATCACTGCGACATTTACATTTACAGGAAATCATGACACTATACACTTGCACTACAATATTTACACTAAATCCTCAACCAATTATTCCTACCATTTCCACCACTAAAACCAACTCACACACATGCACACACACACACACACACACGTATCCCTTACGCCTTTTCCCCTTCTCTCCTAGAACCAATGCTGTAAATAGTGCACGAACCCCCGGGGAGGGCATATTTGGTAGTTTGCAGATGACGAAGAAGAGGAGGAGTCAGGACTTTCTGTTCTGTTAGGAATGGAGGATGAGGAAGTGGAGGTTGTGAAAACTTATAAATAACATGGGATGTGGCTAGACAACAAGCTGGACTGGATGAGAAACATGAGGCAGTTGTACAAGAAGGCTCAGAGCAGGATGTACTCCCTGAGGAGATTGAGATCTTTCAACATCTGCCAGAAGTTCCTGGGGATTTTTTTATCAGTCTGTGGTCGCGAGCGTCCTGTCCTACACTGTGGTGTGCTGGGGAGGGAACACCTCAAAGGGAGAGTTTTCCAGGCTGGACAAGCTAATCAGGCGGGCCGGCTCTGTGGTTGGCACAAAAGTGGAGCCTCTGGCAATCGTGGCAGAGGAGAACAATGCACAAACTCTTGGCTATACTGAACAATGCCAGCCACCCTCTGCACGCTGTCATCAGCCAGCAAGAGGCTGCTTCTCATCTAGTGCAGGACCAACAGACTTAGGAACTCCTTTGTCCCCCGTACCATCAAACTGTTTAACTCCTCATTGGGGGGCAGGGGGCAACAGATGGACAGAGGAACTGTAGGACGGGTGGCAGTCAGTCAGTCCGTCTCATCAAGAAATGTGCAATAAACTCTGTAGTGTGCATTAACTTATGATGTATTGAGGAATTGTGATTATTATTACGTTGGGGGATACGCAGATCTTTTTGTTTATATGGGTGCTGATGTTGGGTGATCTATCTATCTATCTATCTATCTATCTATCTATCTATCTATCTATCTATCTATCTATCTATCTATCTATCTATCTATCTATCTATCTATCTATCTATCTATCTATCTATCTATCTATCTATCTATCTATCTATCTATCTATCTATCTATCTATCTATCTATCTATCTATCTATCTATAGAAGAAATGTGTGTGGCAAAAAAATCCACTTCCTGTTTCACAGTGCATGACGCAGGTGCCGTTAGATGTCCATCCACGAAACTTTATGACTACATGAGGACCCGTTTGAGTGTATCCAGTGGGAATCTCAGGCTGATCTGTTGAAGCAAAGAGTTATAGGACATAATTTGACCAAAATGATGTTCCTTTGACCAGAGGGTGGCGCTATGGATTTCTTTCAAGATTGTCATACCTACTTGTTTAGAATGGAAGCCTCATCAAGAGTCTGAATTTTGCGTCAGAATGGACTTGCATGCACATGTTAGAAAAACTTTTCAATTTCTGGCGAGACATCACTCTCAGATAGTTATCAATTTTGGACCAGATTAAACAATGTATGACTAAACTAAAGCCAATTTTTCTTTTATAGTGAGTCTTTGACAGGACATCAAACCTTGCCACGTTACTATGGCCCTCTTACAAAAATCTGCAAGCTTTGAAAATTAAATATTCTTTTCAAAATGGCAGACTTCCTGTGGGAGTTAGAGCATGGATCCAGGTGACATTTTTGTAGGTTTTAGTCTGATTCATCAGTCACATACAGTACATGTCATAGTCATATAGGTAGAAGTATATGGGGGGGCTCATTGGGAAACCTGAGGCAGGTGGTGCCATTGAGCCCATTTTTGTACATCCATGCCTGTCACCCATAAAATATGTAATTTTACGTGACATCTGTTGTGTGCACAAAATGTCATGCTCAGGTGCAGTTCAGCCCGAATCTATTTGCTTTTAGCGTCACTATATTTATATAGAAAATACAGTGAAATTCCTTGGGTTTAAAAAACAAACCAAAAAACAACAACAAAGTAGCAGCTTCTCAGAAGAATTTAAACACTTGGACTAACTATGTGTCAACATTATTGGACATTGATTGACAGATAGCACCTTTCCATGCTTTAACGGTGAAAATTACTTAAAAAAAACATGATTAGCTTTGATGGCATTCAACTCGCTGAATTGAAATGCCTCAAAAGAATGAAATGTGACAGCTGAATTTCTACTTGAGTGGATATATGGGACATTTTAATCATATCCTGTCATCAACTACAATTAACCAAAACTAAGTGATTGATCGTGAGAAAAGTTAATGAATTTTGTTGCCAATTTGGATTTTACAGCCGCACACATTTAGAACTGGACCAAACATGAGACCATTTCTTTGAAAAGTAAAATTCAGTTTCCACTTTCTTTATTCTATTTACTCCAACAAAGCACAGTTACTGTATGAGATTATGTGTGACTAACAAGGACTGTAATTGAGGCAACGATGGCTGAGTGTGAAACCAAGTATGACTCAAAATTACTTCCAGGAGCTTTTGTGTTGATGGGAATGTGGCTACAGTTTTAGGAGACAAAGGAAGAGTGTCTATATTCTGTGGACTGCTGGACAGGAAATTAGGCAGGGCTTCAAATCTTCATGCTGGGTGTCATTGTATCACCCAACACCCAGAGTAGAACAGATTTTCAGAGAATTAGCAGCCTTGCTACTGATCATATACCCATTCGCCTGTTAAATGGGGATTGACCGCTGTGGCAAGGTTCCCAGTCTGTGCTTAACATGACAGTGTTGCCAGGCACTGGGCCAGCACAGTAATATTGTTTGGCATGGACATGAAGAGGCTGTGTCTTACCTGTAACATTCATTGTAATTAAATCAACTCCCGTAATTTCATCTATTAAACTGGTGTATAGCAGTATTGTTGTGCTTGTTCTCACACTTTATGGAGCAGATAAGTCAAAATGAACTTGCATTTGCCAAGATATTCCCCAAAGATGCTTGTGCTGTTCTCTAATCTTGTCTCTGCAATCTGTTCAATATGCCAAGGAACAGAAACTAAGAGCTGTCTTTTTTTTCATTCCAATTTGAATACAAGCATCCACATTCATTCAAATAGAGATTTATGTTTGTTACGTGTTTCCTTTTCAGTATATCCCCGGTTTTCAGGGGAAAAGTGGTCTGGGGTTTTACTTGCTTCCTCCTTCACTGCTGTTTAACAGCATGAAAGAGGGACTAAAGCCATACTCTATAGTATACACATGCTGAATCACTGCGTAGGCGTTTTCGGCCTGTGAAAAAGATTTCTGTCTGCTTTTCACCCGCTGCATGTGGTAAAAAGATCTAACCAGAATAACCTTAATTAGTCTGGATAACATCTCACTTTTAATCTCAAACCTAATGGAATTCTCATATGATAACCATCTAAAAATAACATTCTGCTTAAAGACACTAGGGACACACTGCATATTTATGTTGATGCAGGTTTGACCGAAATCGCATATAGATATCAGTCACATCAGTATGATGCAGGAAGCTTATTTAAAGTAGTCTAATGGCTTTGTAATACATTTTAGTGACCTATTGCAGTAAAACAGTTGGGAAAAACTCCATTAATCTAATTTCTGAAGCCAGGAAGTAGATAAATGAATAAAACAGCAAAATTGACAGTCGTGCACTGCATCTGTTAGGAAATGATATCTGAAGATGGATTTTAGAGGCAGATTTTTTTAGCCATCCCGTAGAAAACTTGAGACACCACCAAAAAGAGTGCAGTTTTAAAAAAATTAGGAGATTTAAGATAAGACCATAGGCAGAAAGTGACAGAAAGATTAAATGTAGTTTATTGTGTGTGTATGTGTGTATGTATATATATATATATATATATATATATATATATATATATATATATATATATATTATTATTACTATTTTACTAAATATTACTAATATTCCTATATCTCCACTGCAATGTATGTACTGTCCATATTTTTTTTTTACCCCTTTTTTTTTCCTTTTTTTTCTTTTTTTTTCTCTTTTTCTTTTTTTTCTTCTTTTTTTTTCTTTTTTCCTTTTTTCCTTTTTTTTCTCTTTTTTTCTTTTCTTTTTTTTCTCTTTTTTTCTTCTTTTTTTTCCTTTTTTTTCCTTTTTTTTTCTTTTTTTTTCCTTTTTTTTCTTTTTTCTGTCCATATTTTGTAATTATATATATATATCTTTTACTTTTTTTACCTTTTTACCCCCTTCCCCGCATGCATGTGTGTGTGTGTTAAGTGTACTGCTGCTAACACGTGAGTTTCCCCATTGAGGGAGTAATAAAGGACTATCTCTTATCTTATCTTATCTTATCTTATGTACCTTTTCTTGCTGCTGTAATGACATACATTTCCCCATCCAATCTAAAGAAATCTAATATATATGCAAGATAAAGAAAACACCTCCTGGCATTGTCAACCATGCTGTTATTTTAGATATGACTGATATGAAATATGAGCTGGAATAAGAGATGATTATGTGAGATGGGCTGTTTAAGAAACTGAATAATCTAAATGTTGAATACATTAGTGTTTTCATGTGTGAGTGATGATGTATTAAGCAATTGTTTGGCTGACTGATTAATACATTTTACTGTAATGTGTCAAATGCAGAAAGATGATTTATTACTGCTTTACTTTGACTTCAGAGCAGATAAAGTACTACGTTTTTGGAACTTTGAGTCAAGTATTAAAGGCCCAATGCTCAACGACTGAACAATATTTTTCTATAAACCGTTCAGTATTTCATGCGAGGTAAGAGTTGTGAGCAGTCTTTCCCCAAGGAATAAGCAAATAAATAAAAATGAATGAAACATTTTGTGAATGAAACGATTGAAATAAAATATTTGATTTTCAGCAGAAAATATTCAGTATGACTTACCTATTCAGCGGGCCCAGTTTAGCGTGGCCTGGGGTGAGAGTGCTCAAGGTTTTAAATTTGAACTAAGAATCTTAAACATATTCAGCAGCTGAATCACCCCCTGGCCTTGTCCAAATTAACATGCTGCTTGAGTTGTTGGGAATTCCCCTCTTTCTTCTTACTCTCTCATACCTTGAGGGGATTTTCCTACAGGTACGGTATCTGTCATTTTGAATGTGTAACTTGTTTACCACCTCTGTTCGCTTGAACTGCAAACCAGATAGTTCAGTGGTGGCTACGCATGGTGTTCCAGTGTTGCTTCAAAACAGAGCCGTCTGGGGTGTTGGGTGAGAACACTGATCCTTCATAATGTGAGCGACACCTGTGAATCAAAGGCACTGCTGTCTCTAACTGAACCTGGATCTTTGCTTTGATGGGTGGGAATTTTTGCCAGGCACTTTGAAGCCTATTCCTAATGGCACCCAGCTACCCTGAATTAATAATTTGGTATCATAAACCCTTTCACTTGAACATCACACATTCATCAAGCAAGAGAAGGATTCCAGAGCTGTTCAGTAAAATTCTATAATGAAATATTTTCTGAGAGTTAGCATTGATTTCTGCTTTGGTTTGTGTGAGTTACGAGTGGATGAGTTCCAGCTTGGTAGAGCAGACCCACATTTAGAAAAATGTAGGGTCCTAAAATGATCCGTAGGGTCCCCCCATCCAAGAGGCAGCACCAACCGTTGCTTATGAAACTGGCTTTTATGCATTTGGTCAAGTGCTACCAATCAGAACAACGATCAAGGTGATCAGGTCTTCAGAGCGACGAAAATGAGTGAACGGGAAAGTGTGTTGTGTGGAAGGCTAAACTGATCTTTGTCCACAGCCTGTATGCAAAACAGCAAATACATCTACCTTGCAAAGGAATATTTGAGGGTTGTCTTCTGTCTAATTTTTAAAGATGGAATTTGGGGAAATCTTTCACTTTCAATGCCAAAGCCGATTCGAACAGCCAACCTCAATTGCAGCCATGTACACTGTTTATATCCAGATTATGTCGGGACTCTGTTGTCATGGTCTTAAACCCGTCCAGAGACTCTCTATACAATGACTCATTTGATTGGTTCCCCATGGATTTTGAGCATAATTCCAACAGATAGTAGCCAGACTTGAGAGGTTGAGAGCTGTAAGTGCAGGTGATAGTCGTCACCATTATTTATTAGCAGAACTCCATGACAGTCGGTGGTAAACTGGGGAATGGAAGAAGAACGTATTAACTTCCAGTTAGGACATGTGAGATCTAGTTCATCTTTACACAGTTATTAGTACTTTTGAATCTGAATCTGAATCCTTTATTTGAACATGGTTAAAAAAAAAAAAAAAAAAATATATATAGACACAAGTAAAAACAAATATTTATGAATAAAAAACTAAAGCAAATCAACAAGCCTCACAGGCAGCCAAAACATTGTTCAAAAGGATTAGGAGGAAGTCGTAGATTTATGTAATCCTAACCCTTATTCATATTATCATTGTCAGCACTTGACTTTTACAAAATCTTATCCCAATAGGGAATAACTTTACGAAAAGAGAAAATATTGTATTTTAACATTAATGTAAATATTTTGCTATTGCTGTACTTCCAGTATTAATTATTATGTAAATAAATATATTCTATATTATCATTATAATATCACCCATCCTACTGTGCATATGTGTATTGCATACACAATAACATACATATATATATATATCCATACCTAAGTACACACATACATACACATGTACATAATATGCACACATATACACATGCATACATACACCTACACATACACATATACTGTACATATACAACATACTTACATCCTCACATACCTGCAAACCTACATAACGGTACACACATACACATACATACTGCTACATACTATACTGACCATAAAGATTGTTATTGCAATTCCTCATCCTTATACCTCATAAAGAGAGATTCTTTATATCTTTTCTTGAATGTAGTCACACTTGAGCATTGTTTTATCTCCACATTGATACTATTTTACTCTGCATACTGAAATACAGAATGATTTTAAAGTTGTCCGGGCACTTTTAATAACAGAACGGTAGTAGTTCATCAGACATTGCAGCTACGTTGCTGTTAACTCTTCTCTAAGCATCTCCAGGGTAGGAAATGTAAAAATATATAAAAACAAAAATAGCCCTTTAGTTTTTTATATTTTAGGCTCTCTGTAGAGGCTATATTTCCCAGACGTAGTTGCTGAATAGTTAAATAAATTCATAAATCTCCTCCTTCCAGGAGAGTCTGAAAACTCCAGTATCTCGATATTATAAATAAATGTTCCTTCCCTTTTTTGGCCTATGGTCATATTTTTTGTCCTTTCCCTGTCTTTAAAGCAACTATAACATTTTCCCCTTTTTGATCAGACAAAGTAGTTCTGGTACTTGCCCAGAGGGGGAAATAATCTAGCCAACTTCCTGTAGACATTCTTGTTTTTTTTTTACAAGTAGTATTTTCTTTTTCCGTTTTGTTCACCTGTGTGAATGAATCATTGGATGGCTGCTGATAGCTCAAATGCTGATTTAACATGACTGTTCTCAGCAAGGAGGGGACACGAAGTAATGATAGAACAGGAAGCCTGCTGAGGAGGCTAAGAGAAAGAACACATTTCCATTTCACTGTCTTCCAGCTCTTTCACGGAGGATCTTGTGCTGTCAGTGAAGGCAGCGATTTTCCTCATGATGGGAACGTAACGTAGCATAATGTCATTGTACCAGCACATGAAAACAAACATTTGTCTTGGGACATGTATTCCTCGGGCAACAACTCTTGAAAAACAACTGAAAATCAATGGTCTCTCCATCTTCAGTAAATACATGTCTGCAAGAGGCTGGACCTCAATTCCAACCACTATACAGGACTGTTTCAGAAAATTAGAATATTGTGATAAAGTCCTTTATTTTCTGTAATGCATGTAATGCAAAACATGTCATACATTCTGGATTCATTAAAAATCAACTGAAATATTGCAAGCCTTTTATTATTTTAATATTGCTGATCGTGGCTTACAGCTTAAGAAAACTCAAATATCATATCTCAAAAAATTTGAATATTCTGGGAATCTTAATCTTAAACTGTAAACCATAATCAGCAATATTAAAATAACAAAAGGCTTTCAATATTTCAGTTGATTTGTATTGAATCCAGAATGTATGACATTTTTGTTTTTTTTAATTGCATTACAGAAAATACAGAACTTTATCACAATATTCCAATTTTCTGAGACAGTCCTGTAAATCCTATCTACTCTAGTAGTGATCCACATGTGACACCCAACGACCATACTGGCATATTCCAACTGAGCCTCATTGACTTCAAAAAAAAAATCCCTTTTCCAAATGTGAGGGGAAGTAATTTATATTTTATAACAACCATCACTGTATTAAACGTCTGTCAGAATTATTTAAATTTCACTCGAGGGTACATCCAATTTCAATGTTACATGACTCTTACTAACTGTGTAAAATGGCACACACATGCTTGTCTGCCTGATCCTTAATCTGCTCTCAACCAAACCCAGGTGAGACTTCTACCACCCAGTTAGCACGAAATAGTTCTGAGGGCCGATATTCAAGGTTGGGCCCTGTCAAACAGCTTTTGAGAAACAGACTACGTTTACGTGCAGTCAAAATTCGGGTTGTGGCTAATATTCCGGTTACTGAAACATTCAGAATATTCCGTTTACATGGTAATGAATCATTTGGGATATCTCGATCAAACCAGCGACGCACGGACAACGTGATGATGCAATTTTTCGTCATTTCCACTTCTTCTTCCTGTATCCAAATTGAAAATAAATGCTGCTTTGCGCAACTTTTCGCTCACCTTCTTTTAAATCTCTCTATCCCGGTACTTTCTACCGTCTACAAATGTCAAAATGTTCATATCTTTCATTACATTTATGAAGTGATTAGTCTCCTCCTCACTCCAAAAGTGTGGCGTGGTCTTGCGTTTCGCCGTGTTTATAAGAACTTCCTGGACTCAAGAGACCAGGATTCCTTGTGAACAGAGCATGCGCAGAAAACAAATTCCTGTTCCGTTTGATGGGGATATCCCGTTTGGAGTTTACATGACCCAATATTCAGGTTTTAAAAGGAGTAACCCAGGGGTCATATTCAGGTTTTTAAAAACCCCAATATGAGCCAATTCGGGTTATTCAAAGGGGTTATTGGTGTTTACATGGCCGTGCAAATTCAGGTTATTGCCAATATTCGTGTTTTAAAAGGGTTATTGAGTACATGTAAACGCAGTCTATGTTACGCTTTGCCCTGAGTTTCCAGGTGATCCTGACCCAACACACTCAGAGTTGTGCTTGGGGTTTATGCTATGCTAAAATAATGCTAATGCTTTATGATCAGCTCTCTGTTGACTCAGTATTGAGACATACAAGCCACGGTTTACTTTGGAGGAGTTTTCAGAGGAAAGCAACAGTGTGCAGAGCAGGTCAGCTGAGCAGCCTTGCCTTTAGTAGAGTTACAACCAAATCTCCTTCTCACTCTCTACACACACAAAGGAACATGTAAAGTCTAACACACCTCCCACATAACTGCACATTAGTGATGAATGGAACATTAAATGTATTTAAACCGAGCACTACTTGATTTAAAATATGCTCCATCCTGTACATTCATCTCAAATCAATCAATAAAAAGGCAGCTTAGTCTGAATTTTCACATTGCACTACCAAGAAATACAGGTTGAGATGGAAGGCAGTTTATATCATTATCCTTGACAATTGTTTTGCTTTTTCTGCTTCCTTATGCAAGGAAGCAGGAGGAGCCTTTTATCAACAGCTCCCACCTTGAGGTCATTCCTATTAGAACTCTTTACTTTCCTGCTGCTGGCTGTAAGTAAGATGAAGTGTCCATGAGAGTGACCATATCGCAGTATCTGAATTAACGCAGAGAGAAGTTTATTGATATACAGTATATAGTTTACTTACCTGCTACAGTGCAACACAGTCATCTAATTCCTGTATTAGTAGAGTCCCAGGAACACAGTGAATGCATTTGTTCTCCTAATTAGGAGACGGGTAAGTAAGGGGTTCCTGATTATTGGGATAATCTGGGAGCACCTGTCTGTCTAAAGACCCAAGGCAGTGTTCTGGTATAAAACACTGACCAAAATACAATTCAGTTACAAAAAAAAAGCAAAAGCATCTGTTGGAAATTGAGTGAAGTCATTTACTTTTGAAATTGGCAGCTGAAAGAGCAGGGACCCTCAGGAGATAACGTTCAGAAGAATGGGCAGTTCTTCCACCCAGCTGTCGTTCTCCAGACTATTTTCCAAAGACACAGTAATGTCAGATAATGACAGCGGTGATGGTGATCCAATATGTGTGAACATTTTGGAAAACAAGTTAAATGTAGTTTTAAAATGATTTTTTCCCCTCACAAATAACAATCGTATTTAGGAGATTAGGACAAAAATATTGCAAATTTACAAATATACTCACAAATAGACACTACACTACTGCATCACCTATTAATTCCATATCTGATCATTAAATTAATAATGGTTAATCAATTAATTGAACATTTAGTAAATAAAGTGTATGGCGATATAAGCATAGATGACTAAATGTATTTTAGTAAATGTTTTTATAAAAAAATCTTTAATTTATGTGTTATGTGTAATTGATACTTTGATATTTATATCTTTTCATCATTTTACAGTAAATGTTGAATGCATAAAGTAATAGTTAAAGACTCATTGCACATTTTTTACCTGTACATCTTGCTTTCACAATCTGATTCTCTCTTTCCTAACAGAACTTTCTTATTTCTGCTTTGGCTTCAACTCAGAAGTTAGAATGTTGAGTGAGATATAAACGCTCACTGTTATACGTCCCTTTAATAGGTACACCTGGTATACCTATCTACTGCCTGGGTATCACGTTATCTCCAAGTCCCGATAAGCTAGATGAGCTAGTCTCACAAATCCATCTGAGGAGGCAGCACTTGGAATATTGTGCTTTTGAAATGTTCTTGGTGAGACTTGAGGATGGAGCCTAATACTTAGAAAAGCGCCTTAATACCTGACCAAATCTGCGTCCTGTGGGACACAAGTTAGAAAAAAAGCTACAAAGAACACTGATGACATTGTTTTTTCTTCATATATATATATATATATATATATATATATATATATATATATATATATATATATATGTATATATATATAATATATATAATATATATATAGATAATATATATATATATATGCTGCAAGATCAAAGTGCATAAATATGGGATTTAAAGGTTTGGTACTAACCATTTATTACCATATACTGAAACTGTTTGATCTGCATTTATCACACTATGTTTGTCATTTAATTTTAAATTTGGTCCTCTCTGTGAATCCCAAAATAAGTCACGATTTGATGGGAAGGTAATGTAGCTATAGAAAATTTAGATGTAAAATGTACAACTTTTCAAAATGTCTGTGTGCAAATCAATCGGGATCAATGTAAAATACATAGATAAATTAAATAATTTCCTAAGGGTTTGATTTTCCATTATTAAGCAAATTTCCCAATCTCAGGTGTATGTCCTTGATTTCCAAATGCCTCCTGGTTCAGGAAAACCTCTGATTTGATGAGATACAGTTGAAGCCCATGAGTAATAAGGTTTTGGGTCAAAATGAGGACTGGCAACAAGGGATAAATGTTGCATAAGATATTCGTTTATTGGAGCCATTTGTCTGCGGAACGGGAGACAACTGTGAATTTCTGGCAGAGAGATAGCATTTACAGCTATTGGCAGGACGATGCAAATGTTGTATGTCTCCCCTGGGGTGTCTGTCTGGTAATCCCTCCAGTGCACCTCCTTACCTGTGACACATGGACTGGATGTTCCAGCTGCACAGCAGACCGCGGCTGCCAAAAGCCAATTTACATACATTTCTTCATTAACTAAATTCACAAATTTGGGAATGACACATGACACTCAAGTATTAATCCCAAATATGATACACACTCATTCTCACTTTGGCATAGTGTATTTAACCCTTGTACTGTCTTCGGGTCAAAATGACCTAATTCTCCTATCCTTCTTTCCCCCTGCTCTCTCCTTCATTCTTCCCTTCCTCTTTTCTTCCTTCCTTCCTTCCTTCCTTCCTTCCTTCCTTCCTTCCTTCCTTCCTTCCTTCCTTCCTTCCTTCCTTCCTTCCCTCTTTTCTCCCTCCCTTCCTTTTTTCTCCCTTCCTTCTTTCTTTCCTTCCTTCCTCCTTCCCTTCCTTCCATCCTTCTTTTCTTCCTTCCTTCCTTCCTTCCTTCCATCCTTCCTTCCTTCCCTTCCTTCCTTCCTTCTTTTCTCCCTCCCTTCCTTCTTTCCTTCTTTCCTTCCTTCCTTCCTTCCTTCCTTCCTTCCTTCCTTCCTTCCTTCCTTCCTTCCTTCCTTCCTTCCTTCCTTCTTTCCTTCCTTCCTTTCTCCCTTCCTTCCATCCTTCTTTTCTCCCTTCCTTCCTTCCTTCCTTCCTTCCTTCCTTCCTTCCTTCCTTCCTTCCATCCTTCTTTTCTCCCTTCTTTCCTTCCTTCCTTCCTTCCATCCTTCCTTCCTTCCCTTCCTTCCTTCCTTCTTTTCTCCCTCCCTTCCTTCTTTCCTTCCTTCCTTCCTTCCTTCCTTCCTTCCTTCCTTCCTTCCTTCCTTCCTTCCTTCCTTCCTTCCTTCCTTCCTTCCTTCCTTCCTTCCTTCCTTCCTTCCTTCCATCCTTCTTTTCTTCCTTCCTTCCTTCCTTCCTTCCTTCCTTCCTTCCTTCCTTCCTTCCTTCCTTCCTTCCTTCCTTCCTTCCTTCCTTCCTTCCTTCCTTCCTTCTTTCCTTCCTTCCTTTCTCCCTTCCTTCCATCCTTCTTTTCTCCCTTCCTTCCTTCCTTCCTTCCTTCCTTCCTTCCTTCCTTCCTTCCTTCCTTCCTTCCTTCCTTCCTTCCTTCCTTCCTTCCTTTCTCCCTTCCTTCCATCCTTCTTTTCTCCCTTCCTTCCTTCCTTCCTTCCTTCCTTCCTTCCTTCCTTCCTTCCTTCCTTCCTTCCTTCCTTCCTTCCTTCCTTCCTTCCTTCCTTCCTTCCTTCCTTCCTTCCTTCCTCCCTTCCTCCCTTCCTCCCTTCCTCCCTTCCTCCCTTCCTTGACCCGAACACAGCACAAGGGTTAATAGAACTACATTTGTTTTGTGCTTCTGACTCATTCTCGTCCTCTGAAAATAAACTGTGTGCAATTATACATAGTCTGCCAATGATCGGGCTGGGATGCTCCAGAGGGCACAGAGATATTTCAACAGTTTACACATATGAATGTTAATCAAGCACAAACCATAAAACATCAGACTATTTTCAAATATTCATGTCCTTTGAACAGCCTGCCTTAAAAGACTTTGAAGTTACAATTTAGTGAAATGATGAACCTACAAGCCTGTTTAAAAAAAAAAGGCTGCTGTTAATTTGGGGATTTCATCATTTATAGAAAATATTTTATGGATTCAGTGGCGAAATTTCGGTTTTCAGGGGACAAAGCTGACATGAAATCCAAATGTTGCTGTCCTTCAGGCTCCAGGCAGCACTGCATTAAAACCAGATCAGATTCTGAGGTAGACGTATCTGCAATGGGCTCAGACACAACATTAATACCTATCGTCAGTCCCTGCATCCACAAAAGTTAGAATAAAAAACGCTGCGGTCTGAAGAATCTAAATGTATCATTCAATTTGTAATTCCTGGACATGGTGTCCTCCAGGTTAAAGAGGACAAGCGTCAGCAGGTTTGTTATTAGTGCATAAAAGCCAGCGTCAGTAATGGTATTGGAATGTATTATTGCACATGTATTGCTTTGGGCATCTCTGAAGGCACCAACGCTGGCCATGTTTCAAAGCAACATAGGCTGCCATCCAGATGACATTATTGTCAGAAAAAGACTTCTTTATTTTCAGCAAGACCATAACAAACCACACTGTGCGTATCTTAATGTATGGTACCATAATAAGAGTTTTGGTATCATGCAGCCCTGTAACTGATTGAAACCATCCGGAGCATTGCAAATGTAAATATATAAATAGGTTCAATATTCAATGTAGTTATGTGAAGTGAAATTATTTGAGTTAAGTTGAAATAAACTGGCTTTTATTGTCATTGAATTTACAATACAGTTAAATAAGGCGTACTTCTCCGCTGTGGGACAAACAATACGGTAAGTAAATAGGTCATAAAATGGCAACAGAGCAATAATGCAATAGTGAGCTTTTTTTTATCGTTTAAAAATAAATAGCAAGTATAAATGCGCAAGAAGTGTCAGAGGGCGACTGGGTTTGTTTTGCATCACAATGCTGAAAACATCATCTTGTGAAGAAGCTATATTTTTGCAAGATCACAGTAAAACTGCTCTGAGATTTCCAACTGTGTCAAAAACACAAAAGTTATCTAAAAGAAACAAACACAAAAGGCAATTTTCTATACAGATTTTACTTGTAAAGAAAATAAACACTCGTGCTGCGACTTTTAACTTGGATTGTCTGGCTGGTTGACATTCACCTCTGACTTTCAAATTCAGACTCTCTGTCCAGTCATATCAATTATTTTTGTTTCCATAGAGCAGAGTTCTTCAATTTCGGCACTCTAGGTCCGGTGTGCTGCAGTTTTAGATGCTTTCCAGTTCTAATGCACCTGATTGAAATGAATGGTCATCCTCAGCTTGTCATCAAGGTCAGCACAAGTCTGTTAATGACACATTTGTATCAGGGTGCTGAATCTGGGAAACATCTAAAACATGCAGGACGCCAGACCTCGAGGGCCGGAATTGAAGACCCCTGCCATGGAGTATGCTTTAAATGATTTTTTTAATTATTTAAGCCCACTGTTTCCAATAAAATAATGGGCTTAAATGATTTGCAAATTTTCATACAAATTTAATTTACATTTTCCACAGGATCCCAGCCTTTTTTGGAAAGGCATGCAGTCATTATAGCAGTGTCAGATTCACTTTATGGGCTGCTAATTGTCTCACAAGATGAGCTGCAGCGATTTACATGTTCAAATTCAGCACTGACCAACCAATGTAACCAATCACAGAGACGTTGCTCGCACCTGCTGAGTCAACTTTATAGGAAATACTTTGTAGACCTAATCAGTATTTGCTGAGCTGTGGAAATGTCTTTGCCAGCAATCCTGTTTTGAACTGACACAGGAATTCCAAATTTCCTGTTCAAAAGAAAGAGTAGCCATTGTCATGAATTACAGTTATGGCTTTGCTTTATTCTTTAGTCACTCTGATGAAGGTGGAAGTAATCGCCGAAACATGTCAGCTAATGAAAAAACCTTAATATTCTTGTCCGACTTAAAGGTATAGTCTGTAATGTTGGAGAGCTAGCAAGATTTGAAAGTGGCACCTCCTCTAAGCCCCGCCCCCTCCTCCCCCTCCCGTCAGCGCTCTGTCCAAAGCCACGCCCCCACAAACTTTGGGGAACGCGAATTTGCAGGAGTCGAGTTTTCCAGGACATTTTGGACAGCACATTTTCAACAAAACTACCCCATGTCTCATTCACCTGTAAGCGAGGCCGGTTTTAGGGGGGGGCAGGGGGGGGCTGTGCCCACCCAAACGTCTACTGCCCACCCAATCAAAGTTATGGGGATCCTTTATTTTTTTTATAATTAAATTTTTTTATAAATATAAAAAAATATCACAGAATATCTGTACCGTTTCTGATTGGTTGGGCACTGCGCATAATTTTTAGACCCGACAATGAACGCTTACCACAAAAGTTGTGTCTCGGCGGAGGGACCCGACGTCCCAGCAAAATGAGCAGAACAGAGAAGTTCAGAATAGCACACAGAGCGCACACTGAAGGTTGATTTATGGTTCCGAGTTACACCAACGCAGAATGGTGCGCGTCGCCGCGTACCCTACGGCGTAGGCTACGGCGTAGGCTACGGCGTACCCTACGGCGTAGCCGTGGCAACAGAGCCTGCACGGCACCGCAGTGCACCGCCACACGTACCTGCGCTCTCCGCCCTCGCCGGGATGGAGACGCCTCCATCCCCACGGACCCCCATACTGGGGAGGTGGTATTTTTGGCTGTGTTTTCTCGTTTTCTGCGCCATTCTTCAGCAAACGTGACTCGAGTGTGTGAAGTTTTCCGGCAAGATTTTCAACGTGACGAGTGCGCGCATGGGACAGAGGACGGCGTGGGCGGGACTTAAAATAAAGGCATCTGATTGGTTCTTTCCCCCCTGCCAATCCTCTGGTCCTCTGACCAATCTGTTTCATTCGGTGCGCAAAAAACAGATTGGTCAGAGTTTTTACAGGATTAAAGCTCTCAAAGAGGTCAGATTTTTTTTCTTTCCTTTTTCTGAACACATTATTCACTGGCTACTCTCAGGATGGAAGGACCATTTCACCCAGTATAACAATACATGTTTTTGAATACGATTACAGACTATACCTTTAAAGAATCAGCAACTTAAAAATGAAGCAGCAGTGATTGTCATATATGACTTGCCGGATCTTAGAGCTGAGAATTGGGTTTAGCTATAACATTAACATCATGTTACCAACTGATGTTGGGAAGCCAAATGCTTATATTCTTCTTTACAGGTGACCAAAGTTGCTAATGTTGTTGAAAGCCTTAAAATGGGAATACATTACCATTTGAATAGGTTTTACTTGTACGCAAAAAATTTATAATTAGCTCTTCCACTTCTTGAAAATTGGAGTCTGGTTCAAACAATTACTGCTGAATCACCCCAATAATATACTTGTCCATTGCACAGAAGAATCAGAGGAGAAAGAGCAGGCCAGTGTCATCTGCTGGTGGGTGGATATGTGGGCTTGATCCGATTAGCATATTTATGGCTCTCTGTTCAGTAAGTGAGAAAAAAGGGTACACAGGCAAACCCAAGTCATATGAGGCATTTTTTATAATAATACAAATGTCAAATTTTAGGAACATGGATTTTGTTTATCAGATTAAAAGATGCTGAAATGGGACTAACCTACTTTATAACAAAGTAGGAAAACAATACATTCCCACGGCATGTCACAATTTGTTAACAAACCATTGGGTATTCTAATATATTATAATAATACATTATAATATTATTGGTAAAAAATTAAAGATTTTGATAAAACAAAAATAAACATTTATATATATATATATATATATATATATATATATAAATATATATATATATATATTATAAATATAATTATGTATGCATTCATTGAGCCGATTTTGAGAGAAGAGACACTGCAGCAGAAAACAGCAGTGAACAGTTTATTAGTCACGGCGATGTATGTACGGTCAAATTAATCACATCAAAATCATGTCGCTGTGGAATATTGTGAGGATTGATATTTCAGAGCGGCTAGGTTACTTCTCCAGCGTTTGTGTTCTTGTGGATTATCGTTATCAATAGAACACAGATGGGGATACACACTGCAGCAGACATGCAGGCACAGTTGGCTCAGCACAGCAGAGCAAAACTATGGCTAGGTATACGCAGCATGTCTGATCAATACCCAACTGAGATCACAAAGCTTACGTGCCCCCCTCCAAGTGATAAAACATCCACCAGTATCAAAACTATTATAGTCTAACAGAAATCATAAGCTTATCATGCTTCCTAGTTGCCCTGATATCACGAATGAATGGCACAGAGAAAATGAGACGGTGCATCTGTTGTCAGGATTAGGGTTTAGGTTTCCAGATAACCGTTGAAGATGAAGTGATGAAACCTGCTCATGACTGTCCGTGGCTTACAGCAGCAACGTAATGGATTAATCACGGTCCACAGCTGAGGTTTACTTTTTACTCTTTGTGCCTTGAAAACTCTTCACCAAGAAAGCTGGTCATTCGCCCAGTTTCGCCCACCTCCTTTTGATTGCTGTTGATGTGATCTAACTCAAAAACCAAGGGGAATGAAGAAAAAGGTCTCTTATTGTAAACCAATTAGAACCAGCTCACAGTGGAGGGCGAGCCTGACAGAGTGCCATCTGTTCTAATCAGATACACAGCTAAGCTATAATTAAGTCAAGTAAAAAAAAAAATGTTAACACAAACTGTTCATATCAACAGGTGAGTTTTAATCATAAGTTGGCACTAAAGCAGTATCTATGAAAGTTTAAGTTCATAGTTAAGTTAAGGAGCAAAAACGGTAAGAGGATCTTGAGTCTGATAAAAGAAGGGTGAATAATACTGAAATATTTAAAAGCAATGTCACTCAAATAAATATTTAAGGAAATGTTCATATTCTCCTTAGATTCTCCATGATATTATAAAGCGAGATAAAGAATTTTGAAAGAGTTTCAGTGTGTAAAAGACAAGTACATACGACTACTGTAAACTGGACACCCATGATTTCTAATCCTCCAGATGACACTCCATCAAGAACCATGTGATTATGATGTTGACAAAGGAAATCTTTAAAAATCAATACAGAGTTGCATTCACAAAGGCGTCAAATCCTCGCTATTCTAAAAAAAAGCCCTATGTTGCACATGTCCAATGATTCTCAAGGCTTGGAGGGATCTGGGACGGATCCTCACACGCAGTGAAATTGTGTATTAAGGTCAGACAAATCAGTTTTCCAAATTGGTTTTGGAAGACATGGAAGCCGTGCGGCCTGGATCAAAGACTAAAAGGACTATCCATCGTGTTATTAGAAACAAGTCCAAAAAACCAGGATCCGTGATGGCATGGGCTGCGTTAGAGCCTTTATTAAAGATCATGATTGCAATAATGCTAATAAGTATAGTAGTATACTGTTTTAGAGCAACATGTTGCCTTCAAAATTACATAATTTCCATAGACATCTTTCTTCCTTGACCAAATCAATGCAAAAACAGATTCTGCACAGATGACTAAATCTGCCAAAGAAAACAGTGGAGGTTCTGGAAAGGTCTGGCCTGTTACTTAACAGTTCAACTGGCAGGAACATCACATTTATTTTAAAGGATGCAAAAGAAAACAAATGTTTCTTTGATTCTTCTAAACACATTCAGGATGGAAGTCTCATCCATGAAGTGTACTTAAAAACTACGCACACGGATCAGTATGTGCTGTTTGAGGTGTGTGTTCATGTATTGGAACACAAACCCTTAACCCTTGTGATGTCTTCGGGTCAAGGAGGGAGGAAGTGAAGAAGGGAGGAAAGAAAGAAGGAAAAAAGAAAGAAAAGAAGGAAAGAAGGTAGGGTGAAAAGAAGGATGGAAGGTAGGGTGAAAAGAAGGAAGGGAGAAAAGAAGGAAGGAAGGAAGGAAGGAAAGAAGAGAGGAAAGGAAGGAAGGAAGGAAGGAAGGAAGGAAGGAAGGAAAGAAGGGAGGAAAGAAGGAAGGAAGGGAAAAAAGAATGAAGGAAGGGAGGAAGGAAGGAAGGAAGGAAGGAAGGAAGGAAGGAAGGAAGGAAGGAAAGAAGGGAGAAAAGAAGGAAGGAAGGAAGGAAGGAAGGAAGGAAGGAAGGAAGGAAGGAAGGAAGGAAGGAAAGAAGGGAGGAAGGAAGGAAGGAAGGAAGGAAGGAAGGAAGGAAGGAAGGAAGGAAGGAAGGAAGGAAGGAAGGAAGGAAGGAAGGAAGGAAGGAAGGAAGGAAGGAAGGAAGGAAGGAAGGAAGGAAGGAAATAAGGAAGGAAGGAAAGAAGGAAGGAAGGGAAAAAAGAATGAAAGAAGGGAGAAAAGAAAGAAGGAAGGAGAGGAGAAAACAAGGAAAGAATGTACGAGGGGAGTAAAGAAGGAAGGAAGGGAGAAAAGAGGAAGGGAGAAGGAAGGAGAGAGCAGGAGGAAAGAAGGATAGGAGAATGAGGTCATTTTGACCCAAAGACAGCACAAGGGTTAAGAACTTTACACCATCAGATTTCAAATGTCTGTCCTGAGACGGAGCAAAAATAAATAGTAATTTTGTTTATAAAGCTATTAAATCCTGCTGATTTACCAAACTTGGTCTTAATGCAAAGTAATCTGCTTGATGGAGAATGTCAACATCTGAAAACAAGACAAAACACAGAAATGTTGTTTTTCTAAATGTGGCAGGAGTATGAGAGGGGATTTTCTCCAAACACCAAATTCCAATGTTCCACAAACTAAACAACCAACAGACTAAAACTCAATTGCCCAAGGATAAAATACCCAGTCACGAGTTGAAAGGCCTGATATATAGGTATTGTTCAATGCTGACAGGTTTTCAAAAACCTTTATAAACAAGCACTTTTATAAACATAAATCACATCACAGGAGGTTCTGACATGCATACCCAGGAGAAGGGACATGTATGAGAACTATATTTTCGAGAGAGAAGTCAGATTGTTTTAAAGAGAGAAGAAAAGCGGTCTTGATTAAGAAAGAATAACAAACAAGGCTTTTCTCATCCAAACCTTACGATGAAGACTTTAATCTCCTCCACACTCACAGCCATTCACCTTTGTGTCACCAAAAACCTCTAGTTTTGAATATGGGAGCATTTACGAGAAAGATTAGGTTGTTGAATGGAGGACAAATATTAAATCATAGCAAAATCATATGGATACCTTTATTCTGAGTTTGCTGCTGTTTTTTTTTTCCTTTTTTTTAAGCAAAGCTGTGTAAGAAATTATAGAACCACACATCAAATTATGTACCATAAAACAAGCATGCAAAATATTTTGGATGGCTGAACTGAAACACCATTCCCGCACAGTCCAGTGGCTTTGCTGCCTCTGTGGGGAATATTTAGAATTGTAAAAGAGGATAAGAATCCCGTTTTAATTTTTGAGATATTTCCAGGATAAGCGGTACTGACTCATCATACTGCATGTAATTTTATTAACTTCATATTACAGTACATTATTGAACTTTTGTGGCACCAGCAATAAAAGCTTGAGCATTCAGTGGAATGTACAAAGAAACAAACAGCAGCCCCAAACATGCACCTTGTTTGTATTCAAACCCCACAATTGCTGCACTCCTAATAATAACATTTATTTCTACTCTTTCATGGATGCTCAATCAAACTGCAAGCAAATTCATGCTTTTAAAACCTGTCCTTTGTCAGGATTGCGGAACTTCTTTTTAAGAGAAAATACATACGTTTTCTGAATAAACAGAACCCTTTTGATAATATGTTTTTCCCTTTCACTGCTCTGCAAACACAAATATTTAGCTTTCAGTCACTACGCTAACAGCCCACTGACAGATTCACTTTATTTTCCTACATGTTGAAGTCTTGCTATCATTTATTAGGTAGTCATAATAACCCTTAAATGCCATGTAGGTGCTTTTCATAATCTATTTTCAAGGCCACAGAGTCTATTCCTGCTGGGCATGAATGCTGCTAATGAGCTAAAAATACACACTTGTATTCTAATCTGCCAGCCATATAATACATAGTGAGGTGGCATCAGTGACTCAGTATTTATATATATTTACCCACTGGTATTTGCATAGCACCTACTGTACACTGTAGAATACTTTGATTATTGATGCTAGGGTATGTCTCACTGTTGCAGTATTTGTGTCTGTGAAAATATATGACTCTGCTGAAATTTGCAGTTTGACTGGGTTTTGAACCCATTTCCTGCTAATGCTTTTCCTCTAATTAGATCTGGAGGTCTGTCTTTTTTTCCCTTCTTCTCCTTCCCCACACAAATACACACACACGCATGCACACATGCACGCACACACCCTCCCCAAACACACACATCACCTCTCACTTTTGGTAAATCTGGAGTGGAATTGAGATGAATAGAAGGCAACAGAGCAAATTGCATCACCATCAATTTACTGGTGCAGCAGAAGAGAGCTGTGCAATCCACTAATGTTTGACCTCTGCTTACAGTTAATAAAATGCTGCTAGCATGTGTGTAGGCTAAAAGCATGTTCAAACTTGGGTGGGCTGCCCAAAAATATTTGGCAAAACCCACTCACTTATTTTCTTTTCTTTAACATTTAAACACATTAAATCTACCACTCAAAAATCAAAGCAGAACCAGTTTTAATAGCTGCAGGAAACTTTGGGTTACACTGCAAGCTACATCTTTCACACTAAACACAGATATGTTTTAATGAAATGCATTAATTAGTATGGCATTAAGCTTTGACTATTTATTAATGTTGCAGACTGTTCACACATCAATAAAGCTGAGCTCACCTAACGTTAACGTTATTGGAAACGTATGACTGCCCTTCCCTTGATGCTATTGTTCACACATTAAAATTAATTTTATCCTCATTTAAGAATAAGACAAAATATGTTGTCCTCATACATATAATTTCTCCGGTGCACATTAGAGAAGACTTGCACTTTGTTGAGTGACTAATCTGAGAAAATGAGAATTTGTAGCAGCTCTAATGCTAAGCAGCCAGCCAGTTAAAATGATCCATAGCCAAGTCAGGCAGTTTTCGTGTGGGAGGTAGAATTCACAGGAAATGTGATTGGAGTGACTCACTGTGTTTTATGGAATATAAGATATGTATGTGCAATAAATGCTGAAGTAAAAAAAAAAATGTATTTTTTAATTTCGTATTTTTTTAAATGACATATTTATAACTACAATGAATACATTTAAGCTTCTGGTTTTTGGAAATTAGCAAGTAGGGGAAATCATTCAATAACTGTTAGTATATAAAAGTTGTTCTAAACAAGTTTTAACTCTTTCCTTATAAACCAGTGTCTCCCAACCTGGGGGGGCGCCAGAGATCTCTGGGGGGGCACGATAACTTTGTCTGATTTGAAATTATGCAGTTGTAAAAATTATATTTGCGAATGAGTCATTCATAAGACATTGTTAGGAATAATTTATGAATGTCTTGAATATTTTTTTGTGTTTTTTATACACTGGTGACAAACACAGGAAATTATTTCATTCCTTATTATTATATCATTACTCAACATTTAATCTACTCCGACAGGTTGTTAAAGGAAAAATGTTAAAAAATGTTGGTCTCATATTAAAAGAGACATTTTTCAGAAATATTTTTATATCCTTTTATGTCCTTTTGTGCGTATTTTATACATTGGTGACATTGGAGAAAAACAAAGTCATATGTATACAGAGTAAACCAAAGAGAAATGTATCAAAAAAACATTCATCAGTTTTTTCAATTAAAGACTATTTTGGTGCTAGTACGTACGGGTCGGGGGCCCGGCTGGTCTTAGACACAAGTAGGGGGGGCTCCAAGGAAAAAAGGTTGGGAACCGCTGTAAACACCCCTGATGAAAGCTATATACTATTAGTTCCTATTTTACATCTTATTTTCTGTTTTAACCCTTTCAATAAAAAAGCATTAGTACTGTTGTCCTGGAACTGAACACGTACAACTCAAATTCTCTTTATGGTTTTGGTAAGCTGATTCTTTAAGACAAGAGTTTAGTGGGATTTTTTTTCAACCAGTTTCCCATTGAGATGTAAAGAACTGTGAGTCTTTCAGGTGACCTTGGGTCTGCATTCCAGTTGCTTCAGGCTATCTCACACACAGCTGCTTCAAATACCACGTCACATCCTCTTAAAATTATGGGCCTGCAGTGCCCATACATACCAGTATGCCTGCTTAATTTGCCCCCGAGGAAACTGCAGAGGAAATGCCAGTCTACGATACTTTGGTTGTATTTTCATCTAACAAGCATGTATATTGTGTGCAAGTTTCGAGCCCCCCGATGCCCCTTTTATCCTTCAAATTTAGCGTAATGCCTGGTTCTTTCTGCCCCCTCCAGTTAGACAGAGCAGGAAATGAGGACTATGAAGATGAATTCTATCAACAATTATTATTACTCACCTCACTGGATATGCACAACCTGTGGGAGTACTGATAACGCTTTTAGTAATTCTGCTTTTCTCATAATCTGCAATGAAATGGTGTTTGAACGTTTTTAAAAGGTCATTCTGATCAAGCTACCAAAAGTCATCTTGAGCTATAGAAAAAACACAACATAAGAGAAATATCATTCACGTGGATAGTGACAGTTGAAATTACGTTGTTTTATTTTACAGTTGCAAATAAACATTAATTCGATTCAGTTTAATTGAGTTTTATTCATATGGCATCTATTACACTACAAATTGACTCTAGGCATTTTCCAGAGACCCAGAACAATTTATGCCATGTTTGGAGTTTACTGACTCAGTACAACACCCCAAAAGTAATCTATGTTTTTGCTGACTGTTTAAAGCAAGTTATATATTCAACATCACAATGAAATACCCTTTACACAACCGTAATTTTATTTTATTTAAATTTTATTTTATTTTAGTTTTTTTATTCACTTAGTTGTTGTTTTTTTTGTATCATTAGTATTTTTATATTATGTTATTTGTGAAGTTATTTCTTGGAAAAAGGGGCAGATCAGATAAGATTCTTCTTCTTTCTGCTCCCTTTTCATTCACAATTTAAGAACATTTGTATTTGTATTGAATTATTTTTTTTAATGAAATAAAGAATAAAATGAAATTAAATGAATATTTTTTTTTCATCTTTATTATACAATTCATAAAAAGTTAAAATTCCAAAATAGATGATATACTGGAGTTAAAGATGTACTCAGGAACAGGCCGCTCAGCAAGCGCTCCCTACACAATTGGATACTGTTAAAAATAAAATAGTCATGTGTGCTTATTGTTTCCCTCTACACAAAGCTAACACCTTTATGATGCTAGCAAAGTTGGTGCTTTGCTCTCTCTCATCCATATATTTAATCATTGGCAAGGAAAAAAATGTTTTCATCCACAAAAATCAATGCAAAAACAGTTTGGCTGATATTACGACATCGCTGGGAGCCCTAATCAAACATGCAGTGAATGAATGGGACCAAGACAGAGGGTGGGAGCCTTATCACGCACATTTGTGCCAACCCAATTTGCAAACATATTCAAATGTATCTTTTTTGTTTGTTTGTTTTTAATATTTGCATAAAGTTTTACACGATTTGCATTTAATTTATTTGGAACACTTATGCAACCAGTGAAGGGAAACAGTCAGAGAGCTGCGACTGATGTGCTGGTGAAACATTTGGAGGAGCAACATGCTGAACAACATGCTTTGTTTCGGCGCTGGGCTTTTGTGCTGCGTCTGGAGACTCTGCACTGTGCTTGCTAAAGCTTGCATGACCTTTAAACATCATTAGCGTTATATTGGGCTCTGTTGTACCTGCATTTGTAATGATGAGGGGCATTACCACACACCTTAACACTGCTAAAGACAGGGAAGCAGGGACACAGTTTATGCAAACTCACACACAAAAACCTCTTTGTCAGTGACAGGCCAAATCAATACCAAACACATCACACCGGTTCTATTTGCATGGCTTTGATCTCTTCCTTCTGTAATGCTTGGACACACTTATATCCATACTCGTGCAAACAAATGCATACAAATGTAAACAAAACACTGAGGGCACAAAGGTTTACATTGATGAGGCCTGTGGCATTATCGGTTGTGAATTTACAGGCGACTCCACCATCATAGCAAAACAGATTGTTCTTAATTAAAGCAGCCAATCAGTGACCTTCAAGGTGTGTCTGTTTAACATGGGCTGTATTTCAGAAATCTTGTTGAGTGACATGAGTGACAAGCAGGAAAAAAAAACTTACATTCACAAATGTAAGTTAAGGAAGGCTGTGGCCGAAACTCAGGGGCTGTAACCCACTTTTTCAATCTTTCCACATGAAATAGCCAATTTAAATAAAGGCTTTTTATATTTGAAGAAGAGTGCCTTGGATTTTTCTTCTTTTTTTACATTCACAAATATTGAAAATACAAAAGTAGCTGTCAGTGTACAAGTTACATGACCCATTTAGAGGTCAGCATCATTCTCATCAGGGGATTGACTTGTTTTCTACTAAAAGGTTATACAAAGGTATTTAATGCAGGGGTTATTTGATAGCTTGTGTTTACATATTCTAAATGTATTTTTTTTATTAGTACTTCTTTAAATTACAATTGAAGAATATTTTCTGACTGTTGCTATGGTGTTTTCGCTGGCAACATGATGATTACATTGCATGATTGGTATGCTAATTACCAAACTCATCACTGTTTCTGTCTGTACCTGCCAGTTCTCTGCTCATTTGTCTTCTTAGGAAATATCTAGGCCCACTTTAGCTAGCATCGCCCTTCAACGCATGATCCCATTAGCCTCTGATCCCATCTTTAGACTCCCCATTTGCTCCACGGCAAAATGCATTTAATTGCAACACTGGGAAGAGCACAGTTGGACACTGTCATCTCATCCACCATTAACTATTTGCTGGGGATTTACTGCTTCAAGTAGCATTTATCAGATCTATTTCATCTTGACAGCGCAGTTCTAAGTGTAGAAAGAACAGGCAAGGACATTTTGAGCTCACTGTGTGGCACAGTCTAATGTGAAAGCATCCGATATAAATACAGTTTCAATGAATGACATTAACTTAGATCAGTATCATAGTAGGTCCTTTGAGATTTAATAACGTTTTAGTACAGCATTTTCCGCACTAAAAGGCGCACAAAATCTGTCAAAATGTTTTAGTGCTACTTTGGTAGCGACGAAGCCGCTCCGCTTGATTGATTGTAGGACCATTCCCAGCAGACACAGGGATGTTGTATTAAAGTCGGTCTTTGGTTGGATATGGCCTGCAACGTCAGACAACATTAGATAACTAATGATGTAGCGCTGGCAACCAACCAAGTGCCTTATGTATGAACATAGACCCATTCATTGATATTGCGCCTTATAATGCAGTGTGCAAAATATGGTAAACTGAATTGTGTCAGTGGTTGACATTTCCCCCAGTTTGTGTTTCTGTTTTGCCCCGCCTGTCTTCCATCTGCCCTGATTGTTCACACCTGTGTCTCGTTACCCCCTTGTGTATATCTGCTCTTGTCTTTCCCTTGCTCCTTGTGGTTCCGTCCTGTTTCCCTCCTCCATGTGTCCTGCCAAGTTTTCAGGTTTTGCTCTAGTGTTTTTAGTTAATCCTGCTCTGCAGCGTTTTTGGTTCTTGCCTCTTTTTTTTAAATAAACCCTTTTTGCTGAACTCCTGCCTCTCGCTCTCCTGCATCTGGGTCCTAAACAACCCCACCCGTGACAAATTGAATTTAACTTCTTTACTCCTTTTTTTCCCTTGACATGTTTTTATTGTGAATTTGATTAGCCATAACATTGTGACCACATTAATATTGAACTAGTGCTGCTTGTGCTTCCAAAAGCACTCTGAGCAGTCAGGGTTGGACGAAGAACATTTGAGGGTATGCTGAAGATGTAAACAGTAGATCCTTTCTATGCTGCAAAATTAGGCTCTTAGATTGCTTCCAGCCGATGCCATCAGGTGTTCATCCGACTGACATCTGGGAAGCTTCTGTAGACCAGATGAAGACCTAAGGGCCGGGACACACCAACCCGACGGCCGACTGTCGGCGGAAAAGCAGTCCGAATGAAAGTCGGCTCCCGTCTGCCCAAGCCGGTCAAAAAAATACACCCGAACACACCAATCCAACGCTGATGTTCCGCGCATGCGCAAGGTGTAATACGTCCCCATGACTGCAGGCGGCACTAATCTGTGATGTTGTCCAGAAAGAAAAGAAAAGAAGAACAACCGCCAATGACGCATCGCTTTAGTCTAGAGCTCTAAACAGAGTCCACTGTCATCAGTAGGGTTGCCAACCGTCCCTTGAAAAATGGAATTGTCCCGTATTTATAAACTATAGTACGTCCCGTATTGAGCTGAAAAGGGACGCACTTTGTCCCGTATTACTGTGAGAGTCAAAAAATAGTCATAAAATGCCAATGAAAAATGGCATTGAGCTTTTGAGTTCCTAAGTTATTTTTTTCTGTTTTACTACAACTGTAGTCTACAGTCATGACCTTTGAGGCCTTTGAGAAGTTTTCTACAGACTTTCTGTGCACTATTACAGACTGGATGTTCTGCTTTCTTTTTATTGTTTTATATTCATTTATACAATTTTAAGTTAAGCAGGACAGGTTTCTGTCTAAGAAAGATACTTATTTTATTCAGTTCATTTTGTTATTTTGTATTAAAGTGAATTGCTGGATAATAATTTGTTTTCCATGTGTTCATGGCATTCAAAAATATGCATCTAATTCAATTCAGGTTCAAGTCAAATAGTTAAAAAAAAATGGTTCACTCACAAAAAAAGGGGCTAAAAAAAATCACCACGCCAGGAAGGGTGAAGGCAATCGGGTTGGCCGGCCCTGCCGATGAGGTGTCCCTTATTTATTATTCAGGGAGTTGGCAACCCTAGTCATCAGTCTCAGTTTCCACCTCTGATAGAACTCAAGAAGGATCAAAAATACAATGGCTAATAATGAAAATATATTGGCATTCACAACATAGTCAAACACAATCCAAATGCCATGATAGTGTAATGTAGAGTCCGTGCTATCGCTGTTTATCTAGTATGTTTACCATCGTCATTTCCTGGTTAACTCTGATTCGCTAGTCGGTAGCACTCCACCAGTCAGATTGGTCATAGAGGCCGATGGCTAGTGGCCGAATCTACATGTCGAATCGGCCAAAATGAACGCCAGAACAGACGCCCGATAGCGTCCGATGGCCGATTATCGGGTTGGTGTGTCCTAGCCTTAAGACGCTTTCCTTTGGGTTCCTTATGCACTTCCTAAAACCATTCTTGAGGGGCCCATTGTTGACTTTGATGGAGCCAATTTCTGTAGGAGATGATGATGATGATGATGATGATGATGATGATGATGATGATGTTGGGTAGTGTGATTAGTCTGCAAAATATTTCAATAGGTAGTGAGTACCAAAATGACATTAATATTAATGCTTAGATGCAGGATGTCACAGCAGAACATTACTATGTATCGAGATGAACCAAATCTGCTCACGTAACTTGTGAGTCGTCATAATGTTATGGCTGATAGGTGTTTATATAAATTAACTTATTTAACTGAATATTCTAGGGCTTTTAGCATTTTTATGGACAAGAACTTGGTAAGAGGTTTGTTCTCCCAGGCACCTGACACAGCTTGTAAATGTGTTTTTTTCACTTTAACATATGTGAATTAAGCCTACATAGTGGTTGGTGCAACATGCTTTAAAGAGAGAATGTGCATCTGATTTATTGCTGTCATTTCTGAGCCATCAAAGACAACAGAGCCTTTATGAACAAAGGAAATCAAGAAGACAAGAACAAAAACAGATCATTTACTGGGTGAGTTGTGAAGCACAAAGTGGGAAATCTGCAAATGTGCAGATTTGAGGACTTCTACTAAAAAATAAATCACTTTTAAATATCCATATCTCTTCCAAATGCAAAAAGTAAACGAGAGCTTTCACCAAATAGATGGCATAATATATATCTGCACTAAAGACAAACTAAAATAACAGAAATCATGCTTTTTTTTAAGCACAAAAAAGACAGCAGGTGTTATTACAGATAGTCCACTTATCCTGTTTATCTAGTTTGCAAAGTGTGATAGCTTTGTGATGTTTGCTTGTGTTGGAATGGAAGCAGTAACCCTGAAGACAACTTGGCTGTGCAAGTAACCTTATTTTTATGGTCATATTTTCAAAGACTGCTGCATGTTATGCCCTGGTTCTTAAATCTTTCCACCAATAGGCCCTGTGTCATAAAGAGGTGTGCCTCTCGACTCCGGCCTCATAAAAACACACTGACTTTACTTTTTATGTACTGAAAGCACACGATTATTTGGCTAGGGCAGAGAGACGTGATGATATTACTGAGGCAGATTATAAACAATCATTTAGACACTGTACAGAGCCAACTAACAGCATGTCTTTTAACAAAACATTATTTTCTGACATTGCATTGTGCCATCGGATTATCGCTTTGTTAGTGCTGTGGAGAATCTTAATAAAATATCCATGCAAACAATTTTTTGTGAAGTAAAAAGGAACAAAACAGATATTGTAAATATTAGCTGGGCAATTCTCTGTTCTACAAAAGAGAAACGGCTTACTTTCTTCATGCAGTTCTTAATTTGAGAAGAATTTGTTGACCAGGGCAATAACTGCATCCTAATAGTCTTCATTAAAGAATCATATTCCTATGTTCAATCTGATTCCAAATTAACCACATATCTTGTCAGGCAACCCTTTTTCTTTTCTTTTTCAGTCAAAATGGACATTTGGTAAGTTAAAGAATTCCTGAAATGTTCCATTTTATTGTTGAGTTTCCAAACAGATTAGCTTCTCTTTTTTTGAGGTCCTCACACACCTTCCCTTTAAGTCAGGGGTCCCCAAACTACGGCCCGCGGGCCACATCCGGCCCGCCAAAGCAATTGGAGTGGCCCACTTACGATCCCAGAAAATTTTAAGTTCTTAAAAATATTTTTTTCTTTTTTTTTCTTTTTTTTTTTTTTTTAATTTTCCTATCATAAGATATCCATACTTAAATGTTGGCATTCTAATTAAAATCGACCATAGTTATGAGCTATTTCTAACTAATAGTGGCTCATCTTCACCCCCTCACACAATGATATATTGAGGGGTAAAAAGTGTTTATGGTGTGAATGTGTGAGAAGATTTAAAATCCACAGTATAGAATCAACATAATTGGCTTAAGTATTACCTTTAAGTGTTTACCAGAATTAAAACCACCAAATATGTAAATGCCTTTTTCTGAAATCTAATTGTATTGCGGACTCAATTGCAAATGAAAGAAGGGTTTAACCACATGCAGTATCTGACTCCTAATATGCACTTTTTTCTATGCACCTTTTGTATGTGAACATCTGCTTAAGCATATAAGCCATAGAATTGCTTTCATATTTTTATATCTGTAGGGACTTTCATGCTCCCTTGTGTGTATGCGTTGTCCACTCTCTGAGATCAATTAGACCTGTGCACTGGCCAGCAGAGAAAATTTTAATTATGCCTGCAAATGTCGGTGGCGTGGAACAGAGGTTGTCAGCTGGCTGAGAAAGCCCCAGAGGCACGTACTGTCTTTAAGGGCACTCTCATAGCTGGCGATACAGCTATTAGCCCCTGCAGCATCAGGGTAGGAGAGGCACACACCAGAGCAGCAGTCGTGCCTCAGAGACGGTTGCAGTCATCAAAGGGAAAATCTCATCAATGCAGGATGGTTGAAATATCACAAACCCCCTTTTTAGATATCAGAAATCAGACACCCAGCGATGATAAAGATTGCTTTTTGACTTGAATCTTGGACACCGAGCATCAGTATTAACTTTTTATTAGTGTAATAAACCTCATTAACTCCTCGTTAGCACAGTCTCCATTTTACATTTGTAAATAACATAGATGAGGAATTCTACATCAATGTTTTTAGTTTTCTTTTCTATCTATTAACCATATTTTTTCCACAAAGTAGTTGCTGCATCACACTCAATTTTAATTATCCCCAAATGATGTGTACCAGTGAGCAAGATCATTTAAATAATTTGCGAATGATTAAAAATTAAGAGCTGGGAGAATTTTGTGAAACTTTTAGAAGGCTTATTTGAAATGGTGATAAATGACTGTTGTGGTTGGATATGCATTCTTTCTTTTGAGGTTGTACTTTCAGATTCATAGCTGCCCTATTTGCACTTAGGATCCCCCCAGAAAAGGTAAAATGAGCAAGGTAAGGCATGCTTTATTATCATGGCTGGCTACATTGAGGAGCTGCCAGGAAACTTTTAATTCCAGCAGTCTATGGAGACTTGAAGTGTTTGTGACTTTTATTTGAGGGCCAAAAGGAAAAAGGCTAACTTCCTACATTATATAAGCCACCTTGTCTTCTGTCTCATACATGTAAAACAGTGAATACACACAGCCTGATTCTTCAGATTGCATTAATGAATGAATGAATACTTGGACACTGCTAGCATAATCAGAGCTGCGCTTGCTAACAGGCTAATCAGGCAAATGCTTGGAACCCTGAGGAAACAAAGACCCCCCAAGTTTAAAAAAATGTTTTAACCTGCCATTGTTTATGTAATAATTGCTTTGGGGTCGTGTTCTGGGTCTCTGAAAAGCACGTAGAGACAATTTGTATTGTAATAGATGCCACATAAATGAAAATGAATTGAATTTCTCAAAGGAACACAGTAGTTATTAAGGCAGACACACATGAATTAATGAGTTTTGATAGGGCAGTCAAAAGGCGTGTTTCCACTAGTGGGAGTTCTGAGTAGATTTTTTTGGGGCCGGGCCGTTTGCGTTTCCATTACTGGGAACAGCCCTGTAATGTGGGTTTCAGGAACATTTACAGGGGCAAAAAATGGCCCTAGGTGGTCTCTGTTGATTGATGGTATTCTAAAAGCGGAAAATTACATTCAGCCCTTTCACGTGATTTAAAAGTACATTTGATGCAATTGGAGAGTACATGAAAAAACTATTGACGGACTGACGAATCCGTTCAGGTTTTGCTGTCATATTACACCAAAGTAGAGGTTCACCTGGAATTTTCTTTTAACCTCAATTGCTACAACCGCGGTTTATGTTTAAAAAAGAAAAAGAAAAAGCAAGTACAATCCGTTGTTTATCTGTTTCTTGTTCTCTTAATTCATCAAATGCACATTACCACCACCTGGTGGTCAGAAACGCTATTTCTTCCGTCAACGGTTCTTGTGTGGCGCTGCAGTCTAGCGCGGGGGTCGGCAACCCGCGGCTCTTTAGCGCCGCCCTAATGGCTCCTGGAGCTTTTTCAAAAATGTTTGACCTTTTTTTCTTCTTTTTTTTCTTTTCCTTTTTTTTCTTTTTTTCCATTTTTTCCTCTTTTTTTCTTCCTTTTTCCTTTCCTTTTTAATCTCGACATTTCGACTTTTTTCTCGAAATTTCGACTTTTTTCTCGACATTTCGACTTTTTTCTCGAGATTGTACTACAACATTAATCTCGACATTTTTACTTTTTTCTCAAAAATTTGAATATTTCCTCGTCATTTCGACTTTTTTCTCAACATTTCGACTTTTTTCTCAAGATTGTACTTCAACATTAATCTTGACATTTCAACTTTGTTCCAAACATTTCGACTTTTTTCTTGAAATTTTGACTTTTTTCTTAACATTTCAACTTTTTTGTCGACATTTTTACTTTTTTCTCGAATTGCATAATGAAAAAAAAAATCTTCCCCCAGTTATAACTAATATAGATACATGCAGCATGTGTTGTCTTCATTCTAAGGCTGATACAAGACTTTTCATTTTTTGGGGCTCCAGACATATTTGTTTTTTGTGTTTTTGGTCCAATATGGCTCTTTCAACATTTTGGGTTTTCGACCCCTGGTCTAGCGCAAACACGCCGGCTGGAAGGTGCTTGGAACACACCCACCGAATGTCTACCTGGGGGTAAGAGGGCGTAGAGACGTCATTGGATTAGCCCAATGTCCTTCAAGAAATACCAATGGTTGCATTTCGTGTCTCATACAGTTTTTTGGGGGGGGATCAAATTATGACAGCCAGCCCCCCCAAGAATGTGCATCAGTCCATCGGGCCGCACAGACACTACGGCCAGTCCATGCCTGCTTTCAACTGACCCAGTTCGGAGGAGCTGCAGAACTGATTATCCCACTTCACATGTTGCGTTTAGCCAATGCTGGGGATATAAATATTTATAGTATAAACTGACAGAAATGACAATGGGTAACTATTTGCTGAGCCAACAGTCAATCAAAAAACTATATGCCTCATTTTATAAGTGAAAGTATTTCTTTATGGAAATTCACCTGATATTCAAATAAATTGACTCTCCTCATAGTTGATGTGGATGTGAAATTAAACAGTTCAGAGCTCGGTTATATATCAGTTATCGAAGAAAGAGTAAAGCTTGAGAACCCCAATACCTTACTGAACTTCTCCACACTCACACACCAGCCAGAGCACTGAGGTCGACAAGTCAGTTGCTCTTAGACGTCCCAAAATCCAGGATCAAGACCAAAGGTGACCGAGCTTTTGCGGTGGCTGCCCCTAAGCTGTGGAATAGCTCACCACTTAACATTTGATCTGCTCAGACCCTAGAGGTTTTTAAGTCTTCTTTGAAAACGTATTTCTTTTCTTTGGCTTTCGGTGTACGGTAAATAGTGGCGTAGATCTGTGAGAAGTGTTTGTGCACTTTGTGTGTCTGTTCTTTGCCGTCTATTTTCTATTTTTATTACTATTTTATTGACCATCCTAGTACGTTAGTGATTTTAGTGATTTTAGTGATTTTATTGTTTCTACACTCTGTATTTTCTTTGGTATTGTTTCATTTTAAATGTACACTGTACAGCAGTTTGGTCGACCTCGTCGTTTTTAAATGTGCTATGTAAATAAAATTGACATTGACATTGAGAATAGGTGGGTGGTGGACAAAGAGGGAGCAAGAGAGTCCGCGATAGAAGTAGCGGCTCCTTCAGTGGCAAGTCGTTGGTCATTTTTGGAGAGTTTTGAAGCAAAGAAGGACAAAGGGGCATTGCAGACGTCAGTGGAATACAGATGTAAAGGGAAGCAGTACTAAGATCTTGTAATGTTGTTGAGCAGAGAAAAGTGATATTTGGAATTTCCAGTATCAACTTCTGCAAAGAGCTTTAGTAAGATGCGAACTAAGGACTACAGTGCAGCTCTAGCCTTCTTATATTAACACATTATGCTGTCGATAATGTGTTAATTTTTTTTTTTTTTTTTTTTTTTTTTTTTTTTTTTTATACTTGTTTTTTACTGTTGTAATTTGTATTTTTATTGTTGTATTCTTGTGCTGTCAGGCGACCTTGAGTATCTTGAAAGGCGCCATACAAATAAAATGTATTATTATTATTATTATTAACAGCTAATGCAAAATGGTATATGGGCTGTATTTACAGTATAGTGGTTTAGAAAGACTGGGGCTGAAGTGCTTGCAGCACTTGTTACTAACAGATGGTGTGATCCTGGGCATGTGACTGATGAAGGAGCATTTCTGCACCCCAGATGTTGCACTGTTTTTTTTACCATCCAAATTTAAATGGTAACAAATAATTTCCCTTTGGGAATCAATGTCAAATCAATTAAATTCAGTCCAATTTGACATAAGTTAAGTCCATATGTTAAAGTTCACTTTGAAAGTTTACTTTGACCCTTTGACATAGGACCAGGAATCAAACCACCTACTTTCCAGTCGGTAACATTCTGAGCCCATGTTCTCTATAAATACAATTGAAAATTCAGCCTAAAATTACAGAAGCCACAATAAGTTAAATTGCATGGGAAAACAAGAGGTGAATCTGTTTGCAAAACATATTACTTGACTACTTCTAGTTGGATGCTCCAGATCAATTTTTATTCCCTCCAGCAAATATGATAACATCAGTTTGCAAGTGATACCTTTTAATAATATTATCTTATGGTATTGCAAAGAATAATATGAGTGGATAAAATGATCTTCCTTCTATTAGAAACTGCATTCTCTGCTGTACTTCTATTGCCCTATTGCTGTCTCCAAGTATGAACAGTGAAACCCTCACAGATGCAGCGTCCAAACAGAGAATGGAATAAGACATGCTTTTCCTGGCAGTAAATAATGGTGCAATTAATCATGAAATGATCATAGCAAATTATTTAAATATTGCTAAATAACCTACATTTTTAACTTTGAAAGGTAAAGTTATAAAATAGTTAAACTAAGTATCATACATACGTTGAATGCACAATTAGAGTTAAAAACTGATCCTGACCTTTATGTCTTTGCTCTGGACATATTTGATGGTTACATACAGTACAGTACTAAAAGAAGCCAAACACTCTGTAAATATGGAACAGTGTAGACGCGACATACAATAATATGAAAGTTAATTAAACATTTGACACACAATTTCTCAGTGAAAATATGTTTTCAGAACTAACAGAAATGTTTTGGCCTGTTGTCTACATTTTGCTAATGATCAACTATAAGGATCCACAGCTTAATGCATTTTTGTTCTTGTCGCCACGTGAAGAATTGAAGAATTAATGTAATCTAGATACAGATGAACAATGAAATCATTACTAATTCCAAGAAAAGCCATATCCCAAAAATGAATATATACCTTGTATATTATAAAGTGTTTTAGTTAAAAGCTGAAGAGGTTGTAAGGGAAAGTTTTAAATCAAAAGACCCGTCAGGACATTTGTCAAGAGAGGGTTTAAATTTTCACTATTTCATGAACTTTAACATAACTTTCAAAATCAATGGCTATTAAAGATTAAAGGGTTTTAAAGGGTTGATCTGAGGGCTAAAGCTGCTGGGACACAAGTCAAAACTTGATCAACAAGGGCACTGGGTTGAGGGGTGTATAATGTTGTATAATAAGTAATATAATCAACCTAGTATAGATCACTGGTGTTGCATTCTGCATCCATGGGATGTATCTTTCGTCATCTATAGGTTTACAAGCAATGCCTACTGAAAGTAACATGACAAAACACCTTTTTGTTTCAACAAAAAAAAAACAACAAAAAGTGTGATTTATATTTAAAGCCAATCCGTCACCCTCTTCTGTGTCTAACTTATGAAAAATTGTTACTGATTCCAGTTTTCACCATGGCAACATTTGTCTTTCAACAATTTTTCATGCTTTGCTATACAGTTCCACATTATATTTTATAAATTGGCAGGTTTATTTAGATCGTTGCACTACAGCAGGCATCATATGGCATATTTCAGACATGACACCTGCAATGTTCATGCTATTTTACGTGTTTGTCTATACTGTATATAATTATTGACTATATGACACTGTGTTAAATACTGCTGTTTAAGACACGCTTTACAAGTCTTGTGGCTAATTTACAAAGAGTCTTTAGCAGTGAAAGAAATACCTTAAAGCATCAGTGTGTATGGTGTTCCTCCAAAAGGGCAACATGATTGCCACACTTGTGGGTTTCAATTGAATGACGACTATTACAAGAATGCTGCGCTCTCCTGGGTGCGGGGAGGTGAAGACACACTGAGTGTCTAGGGGGAAATTACATATTGGTTTTTCTGTGCTGCGGTGCTTCATTGATTCAATATTCACGGACCCATTGAAGGAGAGACCGAGATATATCAAAGCCCAGTCACTTTCTTGTCTTGTCTCCCTAGACACTTTGGCTTCAGTATGTTTTTATGAAGTTCTACTTTTTCCTCAGAGCATCAGTGGATGAGACTAACTTCAAAACTATCCATTCAGCCCACATGAATAAATTAATTTTACTTATTCATCGATATTGCTATATTTTATCTTGTGAGAAACCAGAAGGCTTTGCATCTTAATCTATTTGAGGAACTAGCAGGATGATAAAAGTAAGCAAACGTCAAGTTTTGGGAGGCGTCCAGGAGGATCCGATACAGATGCCCAAGCCACCTCAGCTGACTCCTCTCAATGTGGAGGAGTAGCGGCTCGACTCCGAGCTCCTCCCGGGTGACCGAACTCCTCACCCTATCTCTAAGGGAGCGTCCAGCCACCCTGCGGAGGAAACTCATCTCGGCCGCTTGTATCCGCGATATTGTCCTTTCGGTCACTACCCAAAGTTCATGACCATAGGTGAGGGTAGGTGCATAGATTGACCGGTAAATCGCGAGCTTCGCCTTTTGACTCAGCTCCTTCTTCACCACGACGGTCCGATACATCGACCACATAACTGCGGACGCTGCACCGATCCGTCTGTCAATCTCACGCTCCATTGTTCCCTCACTCGTGAACAAGACCCTGAGATACTTGAACTCCTCCACCTGAGTCAGGACTTCTCCACCCACCCGAGAAGGCACGCCACCCTTACCCGGTGGAGAACCATGGCCTCGGTCTTGGAGGTGCTGATTCTCATCCCTGCCGCGTCGCACTCTGCCTCAAACCGCCCCAGCACATGCTGGAGGTCCCGGTCTGATGAAGCCAACAGGACAACATCATCTGCAAAAAGCAGAGATGAAATCCTGAGGTTCCCAAACCGGATCCCCTCCGGCCCCTGGCTGCGCCTAGAAATCCTGTCCATAAAAATTATGAACAGGACCGGTGACAAAGGGCAGCCCTGCCGGAGTCCAACATGCACCGGGAACAAGTCTGACTTACTGCCGGCAATGCGAACCAGACTCCTGCTTCGATCATACAGAGACCGGACAGCCCTTAGTAGAGGGCCCCGGACTCCATACTCACTCAGCACCCCCCACAGAATGGCACGAGGGACACGGTCAAATGCCTTCTCCAGATCCACAAAGCACATGTGGACTGGTTGGGCAAATTCCCATGAACCCTCGAGCACCCTGCGGAGGGTGTAGAGCTGGTCCAGTGTTCCACGACCGGGACGAAAACCACATTGTTCCTCCTGAATCCTAAATTTTCATTTATGTATTCATTTATTTTGCTCATCAGCCATAATCATCAATTTATGCAAAGGGTTAGGGTGCTAAAGAAGGACAGAAGGAACTAAAACTGAGGAGATTTAAGAATCACCGGTTAATGCTTAGTGTCATGTAATGTGAAACCAGATTGAAGTGTTAGATGTGTGTTAAAATGTCAGGAGTCGCTTAGAAATAACTTTTTAAATAACTTTAGATCAAAATAGTAACTTCTAAGAGACTTTATTATCAATTGACAAAATATTTTTCCGCACTTCCAGGATCCGGCCCCAGGATAGGGTAACAAAAGAAACAGATATAAAAGATATACATAGATATATAACACTTATGTCCATTTCCACATCCACACACACACACCATGCATAGCCTTTGCCAACATGTACATTATGTATGTTATATTAAAAACATTTCAATTCACAGTAGCAGACGCAGTGGCATAGCAGCATTTCTACAGTTTGTGCAGTTTATTTGAGGCGGACTTTTAAGATATTATTCAGTATGGCTTTGGGGTAGAAACTGTTCTTAAACTGGGTTGAATGTATTCTGATGGACCTGTAGCATTTGCCAGAGGGCAGCAGTTAAAAAAAAGTGTGCAGGGTGAGAGGAGTCCTTGGGAATGTTATGGGTTTTTCTTCAGTCAGTGGGAGATGAAGATGTCATCCAGGGCTGGCAGCTGTGAGTTTGTTATTTTTCCTGCAGCCTTAATGACTCTCTGCAGAGCCTTTTTTATCAGCTGCAGAGCAGCTCCCGTACCACACCAGGATGCCACAGGTCAGGACACTCAATGGTACTGCGGTAGAAGGACACAAGAAGCTGCTGGGAGAAGTTTACCTTCCTGAGTTCTCAGGAAGTATAAACGCTGCTGTACCTTCTCTACCAGCATGTTGGTGTTGTTGGTCGCTGAGAGGTCTTCTGAGATTCCCAGAAATTTGAAGTTAGAAACCCTCTCCACCTCCTCCCTGCTGATGTACGGGCTTCTTTTTCCGGAAGTTGATTATGAGTTCATTTGGGGTTAAAACTGCTTCCCCCCGACGGACCCGGTACCGGGTCCAGCAGCTGTATGCACCATTTCATGTGTGGAAAAAGTTACTCAAGTGCTGTCACGGTATTTTCTTTCAACTGTTTCCCAAACAAGAAGCCCTAAAGCCAATATTTCAAAATTCCAAGTACGTTTTGTCAACAAAGTATTTGATTTATAACAACTTACATATGCAACAATGATGGCGCCCCCAACACGAGCAACACCGGCAACAAAACGCAACAGAATGAACGATCCATTTTCTCCACCTCAACGTAGTTGGTATCATATGAAAATAGAAAAAGCTTCACTTTCAGATGATACCGAACATAATCTTTTCTGGGCCAACACTTGATGAAAATCATGACAATCTCAAAACAAACCGAAAGCCAAAATTCACATTTCACAGCCAGCATGTCAGCGAATCCCAAAACTATTCCGACCAAAAGCAGTATATTTTATTTCCTTACCGTTTAGTTGTAATTTTCAGTCTATCCACACCATTCTTTGACCAAAATTCACTAGCACTGGACACCCATGAAATCTGATTGGTCCCCCCAAGGGCCACCCCAGATGATTGACATATCAGGGCACCACGCACGTCTTGTCGAAAGAAGCCAGTTGCGTTTTGAAATCAGTGACTCCTGACTGCTATGTCCCTCCTGTACAGTAGTTAGCGCTATGTACCACAAAAGAGTTTTAATCTACCTTATTAGGAAAAGAAGAAGAATCGCCACAGAAGTTGAAGATTTGAATTAGTGTCAGACGTTATCTTTGCTGGAGCCTGGAGCCAAATTTGAACTTAAAAACGGTTAAGAGATCGACAAAATAAAAAGAGGAAGAGGAGGAGAAGAATACATATCCTTGATGGACAGTCAGTCAGTCAGTTTTACAAATCACTTTTGTGTTCAGATAGAGGATTGTTTTGCTATAAGCCATGGGTATCAAGCTAACGTTAACGTTACATCTCATGTAGGGTTGCCACCTTTCAGAAATAGAAATAAGGGACGCCCTGATTTCAGCAGCGCAGGAGCCAAAAAAAAAAGCCCCAAAACTTCTAAACGGCATAAAAATGTGTTTATTTTATATGAAAAAACTAAATGCTTTGATTTAAAGTTTAAAGTGCTTTAATAGCATTGAACTTGCATGACTGTACAGACAGACAACCATAATAGCAACTGAAATATCCTCCTATGCTACGTATGTCCACATCAGCCCAGATGTAGAATATAGCCAGGTGAAGAATATGGTGTAAAAGTTAACTTATTTCAATAATTCAACTATAATATGGTGTAAAAGTTAATTTATTTCAATAATTCAACTAGAATATGTTGTAAAAGTTAATTTATTTCAATAATTCAACTAGAATATGGTGTAAAAGTTAATTTATTTCAATAATTCAACTAGAATATGGTGTAAAAGTTCATTTATTTCAATAATTCAACTAGAATATGGTGTAAAAGTTAATGAAAATACGGGACAAATCGCGTCCCGTATTAGTTCAATACGGGACGCAACATTTTTTTCTCAAATAAAGGACAATTCCGTATTTTATGGGACGGGTGGCAACTCTAATCTCATGGCGTCTACAGATCACCACTGTCAGTTTCCAACAGCCGCTCCACATTAACGTCATTACATTTAATTCAGGTTGCTGCTTATTATTTACTTGTTTCTGTTTGTGAGTGAGTAACTGTGAGCGTGAGTGAGTAACTGTGTGTGTGGGAGTAACTGTGTGTGGGAGTAACTGTGTGTGTGAATAACTGAAAGGTGTACTGTGTGTGTGTACACCATTGTTGTTAAAAAATTGTTGCAACATTTTTTTTTTTTTTTTTTTTTACATTTTGTACAGCGTGAATAGACTTAAATTTATATATACACAAATCTCATCTCATGGGCTTAATATGTACATTTCAACCTTTCAACAAGGTTAAAAGTCTAGCTCCGGCACTGCCGCCATGGTAGTGAAACTGCTTCATCCGCGTGGGCTATAGTCTGAGTGAATAGTTTGTTGTTTTTTTTTTTCTTCTTTTACGAGAAGTTATTAAGTCAAATGAGAATACTTGGACCTGGAGTGTGAAAGCTGCTTGAAAAGCGGTACAAAAAGAACACTGTTAAGGCAATGATGTCACAAGTCAAACTGCTCAGAGAGCTGGGTATGAAAAGGTAGAGGGATTTAAAATCAGACTGGATTGATAAAGGTCTTAGAGTAAATCTACAAAAACTAATTATTAAGCTCTTATGAAGTCCACTAGATCATCAGTACCACAGGGTTTTTGACTTAGATGGGTAAACAGTGTTAGCAGTTTTAGCTGTGCTCTGGTATTCTGACAAGCAGCCAAACAGGATATCTTAAGAAACCTGGAGCCTTTCCTTCTTCCACTTTGTCTCAGCATGTTTGCATCCAACAGTGTAAATAGTATATTAAAGTTCAGGGTCACATAATGACTGCTCTGGAATATGTGCTCATGAGTCATTTTAAATGCACATGTGGCAGCTTATTTGTAGAGATCAGTACAGGTTTCAGTCTACTGAATGATAAGAATTGGAGGGACGAGAGAATAACTGTATTTCTTATAGGTCAAAGTCAGAAATGGCATTCAGAAGTGCACTGTGATAGAATGTGATACTTGGCTGAAAATGCTCTTGTATCGGACCAGCACATCATGGAGCAGGCGTGAAACATTATTAAATATTTTCTTTGACTGCCCAAGTCCAGTAGCATTTCCTTATTCTTTATCCCACTGAGCTGTTGAAGGCGGTGATTACATCCTGGGTAGAAGTTATCCACTACAGCCCGGCACTCAGCCCCTTATCTCTCTCTGATACATCTAACAACAATAGAGGGAATGCGCATGACGTCACAGATGCGACTTCACAGCGGGTTACGCCCACTGAGTGGCAGAAAGACTGAGTGTCAGCGAAAGTGTCAGAGAAACTCAAAAACATCAAAAAAGTGGAAAGAGCTGTTGTGTGATCGACTGTACTCGTATCATTTTACAGACTGCCGAAAAATAAGTTTAAGAAAGACAAATGGATCGCTGCAATTCGTAGAAACAACTGGATTCCAGGCACCGAAACGTGGATTTGCGGTTCCCATTTTGTATCAGGTAATGTTGGATTTTTGGGTAGCTAACGTTAAACGGTCAAATCATAAAGTTCGGTGTCCTCATCACTTTAATTTCGCCAACAAATCCTGCCTTGAAGTAGGACCAAGCGTCAAGACTTTTGGATGCCTTCAAGCTTTGCTTCGTGTATTTCCCCGGCGTAGAAATTAAGTACATATAAATATCAGGAAACTCAATTTGTGGCCAAATATTCATGTCCATGGACCACTGGTTCTTGGGGTAACTGTACGGGTCACTGTCAAGTCCAACTGCCTTTAATTTAATCCAATAATCAGCTGTTATCCCGTCTTTTCCACAGTTTCCCCTACTAGTTGCAGCCGTTTTTGCCACTCAGTGCGAGTAAGGGGGCGTGGTCCAGTGGGAATGTGACGTCAATGCAGACCCTCTAAAGAATTATCCGCAGCAACTATGTGCAGTAGCTAAAATCAATCGATTAGAGGGTAAAAACAATGCAGAGAGGACAATCTCCTGTGGCCACTCTGTCCAACATGTTGTGCTGCAGGTGCACAGACTGTGGTCTGCCAGCCAGGTGATCAACTATCTGGGACATAAGGAGTTGCTACACTTGCATAATTCTTCATTCAGTAGATTGTTGGCTTGTTGGAGATTAATTCACAGAAGTTAAAAACATGACCCTCATAGTGCTTGTCAGCTGGTCTTGGAGGGCATAGGTGAGGTTGACTAGAGGGATAATGCCCATCTCGAATCCAAGTTGGAGCTGATAGGCATACTAGAGGGGAGTAGAAGAGATCTAGGTATTACCTGGAGCCAGTCCAGGAAGAGTCCTTCCAAGGATTTCCTAATATTTGACATTAATGCCAAGGGTACGTTAGAGAAATGTCCTTAGAGAAAAAGCATCTTGCCCTTGGTCTTGCCTGAGGGCATAGTTTGGTCAGAGATGTAAGCAAGGCTTTTACATGAGTTGTAAGTGTTAGCAATAGTATCTGGTGAAAAATGAATGAACTTAATTTACCTTCATTTTTCTTAGTTTGCCAGAATCTAGTGATAGACTTCAAACCACTCTAGATGTTGTATTGTTGCATTTTTTTCTAGCTTCCTCCTCTTCTTATGTTTTGTCTTCCCAATCTATTTTCAGTGTCATCTGTATTGTTTGTATTGTTGCCCTACTTATTTCAAGTTTTAATGTAATCTTCTTATTGTTGCATGTTTTTAGTTTGCAAGTTATGATGAGTTTTTGTTTGGATAGAAAAAAATGAATGGCTGCAGAAACTGATGAAGCCACATTCTGTGAAGCCATCAGTGTCCTTCCCGTAGAAACTTTCACAATGCCAGTGTCACCGCTCTGCATGTTTTAGATGTTTCTCAGCGCCAACACACCTGTCTCAAATGTATAGGTTATTGACAGATTTGTGCAGACCTTGATGACAAGTCGATATAGTGTTCCAGTCATCTGAATAGAGTGTACTGTACTTTTAGAGAAACATCTAAAATATGCAGGGCCCTGGGTCCCAATGACAAAGATTGGGAAACACTGGGTTAGCTGGACTAATAAGCTTCCTTACTTTTGATCTAAATTAATTTCTCAACAGATCATGATTCAAAAATCGAAGCATATGAGTGGAAGGTACATACTGTACATATTTCAGCAAAGACAAAGCAAATGTCCAACAAAACACTAGACCAGGAACCTAAAGATTTTTTAGCATTATTATTTTAACCCTTGTGCTGTCTTCAGGTCAAGGAAGGAAGGAAGGAAGGAAGGAAGGAAGGAAGGAAGGAAGGAAGGAAGGAAGGAAGGAAGGAAGGAAGGAAGGAAGGAAGGAAGGAAGGAAGGAAGGAAGGAAGGAAGGAAGGAAGGAAGGAAGGAAGGAAGGAAGGGAAAAAAGAAGGAAGGACGGAAGGGAAAAAAGAAGGAAGGAAGGAAGGAAGGAAGGGAAAAAAGAAGGAAGGAAGGAAGGAAGGAAGGAAGGGAAAAAGGAAGGAAGGAAGGAAGGAAGGAAGGAAGGAAGGGAAAAAGGAAGGAAGGAAGGAAGGAAGGAAGGAAGGGAAAAAAGAATGAAGGAAGGAAAGGAGAAAACAAGGAAAGAATGTATGAGGGGAGAAAAGAAGGGAGAAAGGGAAAAAATAAGGAAGGAAGGAAAGAGGAAGGGAGAAGGAAGGAGAGAGCAGGAGGAAAGAAGGAACATGAGAATTAGGTCATTTTGACCCAAAGACAGTACAAGGGTTAAACATGATTGTTCTTTAGTGATTTTGATCAAAAAGTCAGATTTTATTCTTCTCTCTAAAAACAAAAAGGAAAAGAAAGATGAGAATAAAGCAATATTTCCCCCCACTGTTTTTGAGGTTTCCTTTTGAGGCTGCATGAATAACTCAACAGTGTTCAATCAAGTAAGAATCCCATATACCAGTTCTTCCTCTTTCACCCTCCAATGTCAAGTTCGTCTTATGCTTCATCTCCCTGTTACCCAGCATGTTTATTTGACTGTCTATAGTTCCCTGCTCTTATAGCGGTCGCCTTTTGTCAATGTTTAAACAAGACCACTGTCGGAGCTGAGAAAAAGGGCATGAAAGTGTGTTTACATTGGTATAAAGTCTATAAACTGTAGCGGCATCAAACTGAGGCATGTCAAGCAATGTGTGTCTTGCAAAAATCACAGGACCACCCTGGATGTGTTTTCTTCTGATGTGTGGTTAAATGAAATGACACGAGGGACATTGTGAGGTCAAATACAGTATCAAACACCTAGATCCTTGCAGCTTTCTTCTTCACTTCATTTGAAAGCCTTCGAAAGAAAAATGTGGGTTTTGGAAAACAAAAAAGTCCCTCCTCCTATAAATCAGAAGTTGATTGATATTTAAGCAATAACTAGAACGATTGCCGAGTTCAATATATTAAACAGTATAACACATTTAATGCCTTGTTAAAAGTATGTACGGTTGTATTATTTCATTTCATTTTTCATTTTATTCTTTATTTCATTCAAAAAATAAAACAAACAATTCAATACAAATACAAATACAAATGTTCATAAATTGTGAATGAAAAGGGAGCAGAAAGAAGAATAATCTTATCTAATCTGCCCCTTTTTCCAAGAAATAAATTCACAAATAACATAAATTAAAAATAAAAAAAACAACAACTAACTAAATAAAAAAATAAAATAAAATAAAATTACCGCCGTCTATGGGTATGTCAATCAAACTTAACTAACATATTTCATTATATTTACTTAACATACATGCTTTAATTGTTCTTTTGAATGTAATGTTTGATTTAGATTCTTTGTTTTCTTTATTCAGATTGTTCCATAAACTGATTCCTTTCACAGAAACACAACGTTCCATCAATTTTGTCCTGCATCTTGGTTTTTTTAAAATCTCTGTTCCTTTTAAGTTATACTTGCTTTCTCTTTTTTCAAATCTTTTCTGAATGTCGATTGGTAAAGTTTTTTTATGAGCTTTAAACATAATTTGCAGAACTGTGCATTATTACAATGCACAGTTAATATGTCTCCAATTCAGTAGCCCTCTCATCTACGCGCTTTTGCAAGAAACTAGGTGGTGGCAAGGACGGCTGATTCTGGAGCCATTGTTTGTTTTTGTCCATTCTGGGCTAATGTACAAACATGGCAGTTATACTTGGCAAACTGGAAGCAAATGTTGTCTTTTTTTTCCCAAATAAAAAACCCACATACTCAGCTCCTGCTTATCCTACGTGTCCCTCAATACATGTTCCCTACAAATGTGTGACCATTTAAAAGGGAAATGAACAAGGCTCTCCAACGGGATAAGATTTATTGCAAGAAGCATTGTTACAACAAAGAAATACTATCAAGCAGACCTTTCCTTACTTTTTCTGCTACATTTATAAATACATGGAAAGTTGTTCTGATTTTTCTGTCCTTACACTTTTACATTCATGAGCGACGAGTATTTTTGCACTAACTTTTTACAACCATACTATTTCATTTTTAATTGCTTCTATAATGTAATAACTAGATAGAAAAAGAAATCTTTTGGCAAACCTTCAAGTTTTATATTCAGTTTTATTCTTTCAACTAATAATTCTCTTGTTGGATCATAGTATCCTCTCAATCAGTCAGATGCAAGTACCCTTTTAACTGTAGGTATTTGTTGTAAAAGCATAAATTATGAGATGATTCCATTAGATTTCCTCAGCTAATTCTGAAAAATGTTGAAACTTATTATTTTTATTTTCTTTTCATCTTTCTATTATTTTTATTTTTATTTTTTTAGGCTGAATAAATGTTTTTCAAAGACGTTTGTTCCATATTTTTTGTCAGAAGTTGTACATTGCCTTTTTCTGTTTGGTTTAGAAAACACACATGTACATGCATTTGTGGATGTTAAAAAGAAAATTATTTAAATTTTTGCAGACAGTGTCCCATTCATACTCTAATTATCATATTTTTAATGGCAAAAATGATGTAACTGGTGATTAAATGGTAGCAGTTTGACCTGGCATTCATCATGGGGAAATAAGAAACCCTGCCAGATGGAAGACAATGTACGAAGATGTAATACATCACTGTTTCTGCTGGGTAGAAAAGGAAGGAAAAAAAGCCCGATTTGCAGTTTTACTATCCTACTCAGGATTCAGAAGTGGGCGTGTGACTGTACCTCACTCAAAGGGGGTTAGGAAGTGTTGAATTCTTTCTACACATCGATTTCCCATCATTTTTTCCTTAGACTTCCTTCAACCGTTTCTCTGTCATTAAAGACTTTTGCTTTGTGAACCGAGTCTTTGTCCCCATTAGCTGGATTTGGGCGCCAGCCGTCTTCTGATGTGGCCCGATTCCCACATGGCTGACGGAACATGTGCAAGCCTGTGATTTTAACTTCTTTTTCTGGCACTAAATGTGCTGGCAACGGCAGTGATATTGGAGTGAGAGAGAGATCCAGAGGACACGCTTAACAGCTCCCTTGGGCGAGTTTATGACCTTTTAGTGATAAGAGGCTTGTCTTGGAACCCAACAAATTTATGAGCGATAAGAAAAAGTACTTTCTAATAATATCTGGCTCCTCTTTTTCTATTAGCTACAACTATGTTAAAAAATGTCACGTGTTCTAAATTATGTTTGTATGTTAATTAAAACCAATCAGATCTGACATACTTTGACACACTGAGCAGTTATTAAATCTTAATTAAAGATTTTTGCTGAAAATTAGGGATGTTGGCATTAAATCCACAAAACCAATCTATGACTGATGCCCTTTACTTCTCAAATGATCCATGTGTTATAGTAAGATAATTTCACATGGAATTCTATAAAAATTCCTTTAGTTAACCCTTTATAACTTCCCGTTTCCTTCTTCAGTCATCTCTCTTTCACCTTCCCCCTCATTAATTATTCACATCAGCCCCTCATTCTCTTACAAATGTCCCTTGAGCATCACAACCATTCTTCATAGAGACTTTTTTGCTCCTTTGACGGGCTTCAGCCTCTCTACAAAAATATTCCCCCGTTTTATTTAAATCCGCGTGCCTGCAGGGAGATGGCCAGTTTATGGATCAATGTGCAAATCTCAACAATCTCTCCCCAGCTGTACATGTGTCAAACGGCGTGTTGAGGGGAGATTACACCGTGCTCAGAAGAGAGTGTCCCATTTAAAAAAAAAAAAAAAAATTCCAACTAGCCAAAATGAAAATCGATCATTCTTCTTGGGGTTGATGGCAGGAATTCTCCGCCCTTTGGCTTTAAAATTGCTCCCATCCACAGGGATGAACCAGATTGTGGGCACCTCAGGCAGTGAGCTTTATAACCAAATAGCCATGCATTTTACATCACACAGAAAAATCCCTCAAAGCAACAACTTCCCATCTCCCTCGCATTAAAGATCCGTGGCATGTTACCAGCTGGTAATGTTAGTAAATATGCTAATGAGAATAATTTGTGGAATTTGAATTTGTTTGTGTTTTGTTTTTTTGTCCTGCTAGATATTCATTAGAAATACTGACTCCTGCATCTTTTTATGCAAGTAAACCACATAATAAAATAAACTAAACAAAGACCGAATGGTAACCTGATGGTGCTTCAATAATAAACATTAGTGATTGACTGCAAGGACACCTTTACACTATTTTTCTTCTGGACTCAACTCCTGTTGAATTTTTTTATTAATGATTTTCTAAAATCTGAAAAATGCATCTGATGGAAAACAAAAAGGTGACATGACCTTATTTGTGAATGAAGAGGACAGACTGAGTATTACATATCAACATTCCAAATGAAGGACAGTTAAGAACAATGGTGTGCTGGTGGACAGTGATTTCAGCTTCAGCCATCATACAATTAATAAATCAGCTTTTGCCACATTGTAAACAAAGCTAAGCTCCTCATGTCAAGATGTCATCTGGAAAAACTGGTCAGACCAGAAGGTCATCAGACAGCTACAGATGGTGCAAAATGCAGCAACAATCTTTTTTTACAATGACAAAAGAAAAGAATCGCATCAGACAAATGCTGAAGCATTCATTGGTCACCAGTGAATCATCAAAATGATTTCAAACTTTTCAAAATGTATTGGTTTCTTATGAATCACTGAAGGAGGAGGGACTAAAATACTTCTAATATTTCTTTCAGCAACCGTGAGATCTCTTAGATCTACAGAAAGAAATCACCTGATTGTACCTGAACTCTGCTATAAGCTTGTAAAACAAACTAGCTGCTCCAATAGTAGCCAGTTTAAGAGATTGGTGATATTGAGAGGTAAAACCAAAATATAAATACATTGGCTGTACCTAACTACTGTATTTTTTTCAAATAATAGTAATAGTGAATAAAGTGATTAACATTCTATTCCAAATACATTTTGGCTATTTAAGTTGAAGCAATAAAACTACAAATATAATGCAGAGAGCAGCAAAAGGCACCGCTCTGTATCATATACTCAAACAGTTTAGGACATTGTAACTTTCAGAAACGTATGAACATCTTCATACTTTCTTCATTACTGTTGAAACCTTTTAGGCAAGGCAAGTTTATTTGTATAGCACAATTCAACACAAGGTAATTCAAAGTGCTTTACATCAACATTAAAAGCGGCAAGACACAATTAAACAGTAAATGACATATAAAATGATAAGAAAAGAGGTAAAATACTAAAAGGTACAAGTTGTTAAAAAGTAAGGGCAGTAGAGTACAGCAGGTACATCTCATTCTTACAATGGCAAGAATTACGTTTCTATACGGTCAAAATGTACAAAGACCGGGTCAAATACAGTATTACAAAAGTAATCTGTAACAATTCGTAGGGTGAATTAAACCAATTTGACAATTATTTGCCATAATGCCTGTTTCCAGGTCTTATTTCATACAACTGATGAGAATTACGTTTCTATACGGTCAAAACGTATAAAGACCAGGTCAAATACAGTATTACAAAAGTATTACAAATTTAGTCTTTAATTTATTTATTCTTTAATTTAGAAATTTTAGTCAATGTTCAATGCAATTCGGTGCAGAGAATGTCAGTGGATGTTTGAAAGTTATTCTCTTTCCCTCAGCTTTATCAAATATTCCAATGAGTCCAAAATCTTACCATAATGGCTTTTCTCCTTTTAATATAGAAGAATGGATTACTGTACAACAAAGCCAATACCATCACCCTTGATGGCTTCTTGCACTTTGATAGTAGTTTAATCCCAGTGAGAGCCTGATCTTTTCCTGGTATCCATTAATTTGGCCAATCTTTGTCATTAGTTCATTTTTTTATTTATTTATTGTTTTCATTTACTGCTCCTACGGCCAGTTGGCATTCATCCATGACTTGATTGAGTCCTGTTCAGTGCAAAAGGAGCAACTGAGTAGAGAAATGAATCAAAGTAACAAGTGGTCAATGCTTTCACTCCCTTGCTCACAGTCCGGAGTAAGATTTGCTAAATAAGTCCCACATGCCTAATAAAACTGATTATATTGCTTCTCCTAGGTTTTTTTTTTGGCAACCTTCTTTTCTTTTTTATACTTGGAGTATAATTGCAGTATTTTATTCATTTTCACTCGAGCAGCATCCATCATGCCTGTTTCTGCATTCGCCATTAAAAGCCGTTCCATGTGTAAGCTATGTAGTGTATTTCAAGCAAACAGCCATGCCAAGAAAGAAGTATAGACCAAGTGAAAATGATACGTAAATTAAATTAAATATTTATTGATAAGGTGTCTATCAATTTCAAAATGTACTAGAATGTGTCATTGTCTGGCACATTTCCTAACAGGGTGTGACATTTGTAATGCCAAGGTGCTCTTCAGCTAATGCTTGTTCACCGTAAGATATAACACTATATGCAACATCAATCATCGTAAACTCACTGCAACTACCTCTACAACAGATCCAAGGGGGCACAGCTTAATCATGAAACAGTTTAATAGCTGTTACTAAATATACTGTATTTAGTAACAGCTATTACAGTTATTAACATACTGATATATAATATACTAAGATGCTGAAAAAAATACATATATAATATACACATGAAGTAGGAATAATGTGTGTGTGCGTATTCATATATATATATATATATATATATATATATATATATATATATATATATATATATATATATATATATATATATATATATATATATATATATATATATATATATATATATATATATATATATATATATATATATATATATATATATATATATATATATATATATATATATATATATTAAAAGAAAATTCCATAAAAGCGCTACACTCCCTCTACCTTCATCCAGAGCTACACTCCCTCTCCACAGCTCAGCTCAGCCAGTGAAAGACGCCTGGTTCTTCCACCACCACGTGGTGTGAAATCAGTAACTAGACTCTTCTCTTCCTTTGTTCCCCGATGGTGGAACGACTTACCAAACTGTCCGATCTGCAGGTTCATATCTACTTTTAAGAGCAAGCTAAAGACTCAGCTCTTTAAGCAGCACTTTTGCATCTAGTAAACTTCTCTGCTCATCAGAATTAGTTAGAAGATTTGTCCAAATCTTTGCAAGACTCAGCACTGAGTAAGCTGGATGGATGTATGACAGGGTGATCGTATGAAGGTGTCTTTTAAGAAGTATTTTTTTTGTATAAAGACTGTTTTTTTAAAAAGGGAACACTTCTTAAAAAATAATAACAAATGTCTACCACTAGCATGGCAGCACCTGTGTGTCTGACCAGCACTGATCCAGCTGGACCTACTATGTGATTTCTTGCTTGTGTTGTTCTCTCAGATGTAAGTGGATAAAAGCGTCTGCTAAATGACAGTAGTAGTAGTAGTAGTAGTCAGAGGTGTCAAAAGTATTCACATTCATTACTCAGGTAGAAGTATAGATACTAGAGTTTAAAAATACTCCTGTAGAAGTTGAAGTATCAACTCAAGTTTTTTACTTAAGTAAAAGTATAAAAGTACTGGTTTCAAAACTACTTAAAGTATAAAAGTAAAAGTAATGTAAGGGGGAAAAAAGCCATTAAGGACAAAAGCCATTGAAAATGAATGCATCTTAGTATAATGCAAATATATTAAAGAACCATATATGTGTACTATTGAGCATTAACATGTGTTTCAGAGAGCAGGAGATATGATGACTAGTTGCCTATAAGTATTGTAATGGTGCAAAAAGTCAAACTTCAGAGGCATGTTATCATTTATCCTAACCTTTATTGGAATGTACATCCAAGTTTAGTTGCAGGAATCTGAGGGAACGGATGTAAGAACAAAACTGGACAAGAACATCTGAAACAACCACAACCAAATTCACTCTATCCGGATGGAGCAATTTAACTGGATAGTTTTTATTTAAAGGCCGAAATGAAATAGAGTAACGAGGCTGTTTTTAAAATGTAAGGAGTAAAAAGTTCAGATAATTGCGTGAAAATGTAAGGAGTAAAAGTAAAACGTCGTCTGAAAAATAATTACTCCAGTGAAGTATAGATAACCAAAATTTCTACTTAAGTAAGGTAACAAAGTATTTGTACTTCGTTACTTGACACCTCTGATAGTAGTAGTATCAGTAGTAGTAGTAGTAGAAATCAGGACTGCAGCAGTATACATGACTGGTATTTTCAGTCTTTTTGTTAAGCCAGACTCATCAGACCTGTGCTCCTGACCAAAGCACTGACATAAGTAATCAATCCTTATTACCAATTCTGACAGGAAAAAAATAAGTGTAGTTCTTCAACTATGACAACCCATTCTCCCTAAACTCCCTTGAATCTACCTTCTATAGACAGACAGTTGAAAAGAAATAAATAAACAAAAAAATAGACAAGATGTTTTAATTATTCTTGACTGAATTGTGAAGTTGCTAAATATATTTAGCAGCTTCAAAGGGGTATGAGATAAATCAATAAATAAGCCCACACTGATTTCCATTGAAAGGAAATAAACATGTTTTTAGTTAAGTTTTTCAGACATTTCATCGCAAATGCGTCTGCTGTCTGGCATTAAAAACCCTGCCCTTGCTGACAGATCAGAAACCAGACATCTCTGCCGATGCTACAGAAAAATTATTTCCTTGTTTTTGATCATTTCAGCTTCACTTTATTTCAAATATGTTTATTCTTGCAGATGAATTAATGAGCACTCTGCAGTAGATCTCAAATAGTTGAATGAGGACGGCTCCTCGGTGATTGGGGCCAAAGGGAAAGAAGTTTAAACTGTTTCACAAGTCAGGAGGCCGGTACCTGCTGAGGTCGTTAGCTGTCCCTCTTTAAAAGGACCAGTGCGTAGGGCTGGGGATCGATTCAAATGTCAAGAATCGATTCGATTCCGATTCTTAAGATTCAGAAACGATTATCAAGATTTGATTCGATCCGATTCGATTCGATTCCGATATTGATTTGGGTTAGTGTTATTAAAACTGTTTTTTGAGCTGTTGCATGAATTATATGACTGTAGTTATGCAAAATATTACTACTAGTATTATATTGAGATTAAACAGCAAGTATTGCAGCTAATGATGCTGTAAGGACCAATCAGCTCCCAGAATGCTGATAGAACTGCTTTCAGAAACATAATGTGGGTTAGAATTACCAAACAGATCCAGGGAGGAAACAGAGACGGATGAAATCGGTTTTATTTTTTCCCACATTCCGTTTTTATTTGTTCCATTTTCAGTCTATTTTGGTTTTTAATTTTTGAGCATTTGGTTTTTAGCATTTTTTGCAAATGTAACCCCAAAACAGTTTATAAAGTAATGAAATATAGACAATTTATGCAATTATAACCTAACACTTTAAAGTTTTCATACCTTTAAACATATTTAAGGGCAAAAACATGGCACCAGATATTCTCGTGTCCAACAAAACATTCCTTTTTTGGGGATAAACAAAAAAATAACCAAAAGTTGTAATGTAATGATGAAAAAAAAAAAAAAACATAAATAAATAAAATAAAATAACCCCGCCCCCCCCAAAAAAAAAAAAAAATCACAAAAAAAAATTGATCTTTAGACATATGAATCGATTTTTAGGAATTAATATGAGAATCAATTTAGAATTGGGAAATCCATTTTTTCAACACAGGCCTAAGTGCAAGACCACATGACTTTGTCAAAACCATACATAGAGCTAAACCATTGCTTCCAACGCTGGGACACTACCGCCAGTCCATTGCACGACTGATTATTCCTGTAGGAAGATAAGACTCAGTCACATGTCTCATTTAACAACACTCCATGGTGCCATATGTCCACCCTGAAAAGACAAGGGAGACCACTTGGAAAAAAAAAATGGAAAAGATAAAACGCAAACAAAAATGTCTGTGTCATGTTCACTTTGTAGCAGTTAGACATTTTCTTTCTAGCCACTCTCAAAGGAGCTGCATTCCCCTTCTGCCCTATTATACTTGTGACCTATAATATTGCAGCAGCATTCCTATAATGAAATACCTGTAAGGTGATAGATAAGGCCCCTCTCACTCGTCTGTCAGCAGCTTCACTCTGTGGAAATTTGAAGTGTGAATCAGAGTACATGACAGTTGACTCAGGCTTTTCTTTAGAAACGGCACAAAAGAATGAAAGATTTAATCTCTTTTGTTCTCAAAGTGCTTTTGTTACTATGCTGAGAATTCAAGTATATAATATCACAAATCGTGACGCGTTTAAAATTCTAACTGCCTTCATCTTTAGAGGACTTTTTTATGCCTGTTCTTTAAATGCTTCTGCAATTCGTCCTCTAACAACATGTATACATTTAGTAGGATTTTTCATTTCGTGTCTGATTTAGAGAAGCACACTGAAAAGCAAGCAGCAAAAGAAGTATTTTGGACATTATTAGTCAGACAGACAGCCGGTGCTGCTGTAGCTGATGATGAACTGCAGCGCCCTGTCAAAGAGCCTCACTGCAGAGTTGCAAACCTTCAGCACTGTCCACTGGCTCCATCAAAGTAAATTAAGAAAGCAAGAGAGGGGTCTTATCTGCAGATATTTGCAGGTCAGCAGAACCTTCACAGTTGTGATAAGCAAAACTCTGCACTGCAATCGACAGCATTACCATGGAGAGTGAAAACCGTTCTTCTGTCTTGACTGCCGGCGTACTTTTTGCACATCTCTGCCTTTCATTTCGACTAGGAACAAGGACTACCAAGGTCAGGTTGTGTTTGTAGTACATGGTGGGAAAAAAACATGTGTGTATGCACAAGGGTGTATGTGTTGGGTGCTGAGGCAAGGGATGTGAGTGAATTGCATGAACAGTGCAAGCATGGCAAGGTCAACATGGTGTCATCCAGCTGGCACTGGCCAAAAAAGAAAAAAAAATCTGGGAGACTATTTTTTTTACCTCCCATGCTGCTAGCTGGAGCTTACTTGTCAAGTAAGATCACACAAAGAGGCCACTGTGCAGTCTGAAAGCACCCCAGTGCTCCCTAGTGGACATGCACACATGAATGGCTGCACGCACATAGACACACATAAATCCTGATATTAACGACATGCACAATCCCCCTCTGGCAAATGTGTAAATACGGCTGAGCTGCATGTGTGCAAATACAGTTGATAAGCGGATGTTTGAGGACAGGTTAAACAGGAAAAATGCCAGATATTTAAGCCTGGACAAAATACTGTTCAAGTACACTGCAAACCTCACTGCCAACTGTAACCTTTTTGCTTTTCCTCTCTTTCTTTCCTCCAAATGCCTGTCAAAACAAAAAGTTCACCATCTGTGATAGTTATATTTAAAGAAACATGCTATTGATTAGGGATGGGCGGTATGGACTAAAAAATGTATCACGATAATTTCTGGCATTTATCCCGATAATGATAAAAATGATGATAAAAAAATACCAATTCAACTCCACCTTTTTAACTATAAATCTATCTCGCTCTCAGATCCGCCATGTTTGTTACATAAAAACGTCATCAACGGGAATTTATCCTTTTTTCTTTCTTTCTTTCTGGCTCATTTCTTTCTTTCTTTCTTTCTTTCTTTCTTTCTTTCTTTCTTTCTTTCTTTCTTTCTTTCTTTCTTTCTTTCTTTCTTTCTTTCTTTCTTTCTTTCTTTCTTTCCTTCTTTCAGGCTCATTTCCTTCCTTCCTTCCTTCCTTCTTTTTTCCCTTCCTTCCTTCTTTCCTCCTGCTCTTTCCTTCCTTCTTCCCTTCCTCTTTTCTCCCTTCCTTCCTTCCTCCTTTCCTTCCTTCCTTCCTTCCTTCCTTCCTTCCTTCCTTCCTTCCTTCCTTCCTTCCTTCCTTCCTTCCTTCCTTCCTTCCTTCCTTCCTTCCTTCCTTCTTTTTTCCCTTCCTTCCTTCTCTTCTCCTGCTCTTTCCTTCCTTCTTCCCTTCCTCTTTTCTCCCTTCCTTCCTTCCTTCCTTCCTTCCTTCCTTCCTTCCTTCCTTCCTTCCTTCCTTCCTTCCTTCCTTCCTTCCTTCCTTCCTTCCTTCCTTCCTTCCTTCCTTCCTTCCTTCCTTCCTTCCTTCCTTCCTTCCTTCCTTCCTTCACGTACGTTGTGCGTGGATTTAACCCAGAACCATAAATCAGTTTTACACATAAACGTCATCAACGGGAATTTATCGTTTTTACCGCGAGATGACAAATTCTTACCGTGGCGAATTTTTTTGACGGTTTATCGTGAACGGTAAAATATCGCCCATTCCTACTATTGAGGAGTGGTATCTTTTCAATAATCTTAACAATAATCTTTCACCAAACATTTTAAAGCATGGCTATTGGAGGAACAACACTGTTATCACAACCAGGCTTAAACTTGTGTCGTTTGTCTTAATGTTATCTGTTTAAATTCGTACGTACTAGGGGCAATGTGCAATGCAACACGCACTTTGTATGTCTCACAACTTGGATACTCTCAGTACCAAAATATTACCTTCGCTGGTATTTCATTATTGTAATATGCATTTTTTGCTCAAGTCACTATAAGCTTAAGTCACTTTAGATACAATCCATACTGCTTTTAAATGCTGCGGGTGGAAACTGGCATTTCTGCTAAAATCCGGCGTATTTACACTGCTTAATGTAGTGTTCATTAATATGCATTGTCCTGTCTAAAAAAATAAAACAGTATAGCTTTTTGAGGAAAAAAGAAACTTAAAAAACACACTTAAACAGCATGAATTCGTTTAAAAGGAAGGTTTCCTCGGTTAACGACGACCTCCTCATATGCTATTATATCCACTGGGCAAGAAAAGTAAATCCAGCTGACTCCTGAGTGGGCTGCGACCTGCAAAACTGGAAGGAATTGGAAAGAAGTGGAGGAAAGTAACTGGTATCAGGTTTGATTAAGGCCACGTTTACACATAGCCGGGTATTTACAAAAAAGGATATTTCCCCCTCTACGTTTTGAAAAATATCCTCGTTTACACGAATCCGCATAAATAGCTGTTAAGGTGCTATGAGCATCCAAACCTGCAGGGGGCAGTGTAGCGAGAAGCGTAAAGTCATGCTAGCCAATCAGAATCCTGGAAAAAAAACGTCAACAAATGACACGTGTGAAGCCTGAATAATATGGTTCCGCGTTAAATCGACGGCGTAGCCTACGTACGGTGCGCGTACCCTACACCGTAGGCTCTGCATTGGTGTAACGCGGAACCATAAATCAGCCTTGACTTCCAGTTACTTCCAAGATGGAACGAAAGTCTTTCGTTTGGAGTGACAGAGAAGTGGAGTTACTTTTAAGTGTGACTTTAGAATATAAAACAGGTAAAATACAAGAAAATATTGACGGTGGCCAAACAAATTGTAAACACAGGTCACACACATGATGTTGGTGATGTTTCTGTGGCATAATGTGACGTTCTGAATCCTAAATCTCCGTTTCCCTCCGTTTACAAGCAAACTGATGATTGTTTTTGGTGACTTTGAGCTTCGTTTTCGTGTAAACGAACAGCCAAAACGCATGAAAACGCCACCGTTTTTGCTCTGTGTAAACAGGGCCTAAGACATTTTTATTTTAGGTCTATACTTAGAAACCATATGTATATTTAAATGATTTTCATCCCTGAAATAATTGGTGCGTTAATGTCTTTTGACCTGCAGCAGATTTCCCTGAGTGATTAAGAAATAGAGAGCACATTATTCTTCCTAAAGTTCACCCAGTAAAAACAAACTGGCCTTGTGTTTCATGACTGCAAAAGATGAAAACTTCAGAGAACAAACTCAAGCCACATATGCCGAAGCTCAACATCACACACTATGTTATATGGGTACATACACTTTTTTTATTTTCTGAAGTACATATATCACATAAACAGTCCTGTCACCTTACTTGTATAATTCCACGCAGTTAGGAATTTGCAACTGACCCAAAAGTCGATGTTGACTTAGAGCCATGAAGCTTTGCAGATAAACTAAACAGCCAATTCAAGCACCTTGAATTGCCTTGTTGCTGAAATGTGCTATACAAATAAACTTCCCTTGCCTTGCCTAAACAACAGCCATTTTTTCATTGAATAGTCACAGAGAATACTTGAAACCAGAGGACAGATTTTAGTTTGAAGGACAATTTCTCTGCAAAGGTGGGGAAAACTTGGTAATGCGTACAAAGCACGTTTTGTTAAACTGTTGTTAGAGCTTCGGCAGGTTCATCATGACAAGTAAAAGGTTAGTGCCTATAGAGGATTCCCAGCAACTGTGCAGGGCAAAACAGTAAAAAATTAAGTATTTGAGAAAAAAAATGAACGACAAAAATGAACTTGGGTTTATTAACAGCAACAACTACTTCTCTACGATCACAGCTGATAGCTTTCATCCTTGACGTCCTTGACGTTCTGTTGCTCTTCCAGAGCAACAGGATACCAAAACATCTGGTTTTACGGTGATCTGCACACTCGCTGATGATCAATTCATAAACTGAATTTGATTTCCAGCACCTGGTTGCTATTTATTCTCCTAATTCCAAGGGAACCAGTAAGGTGTACAATTAAGCTGATAACTTTTCGCCAAAAAGCATTATATGATATGACCCTTCATTTTCATAAGACTAATTATTGTGCTTTGATGTTTGTTGAGTTCTACTTGTGTACAAATATGCATCACAATCACAGCACTGTGGAGATTAGTGGCGTGGACAAGGGGCATGTTACTCTATTTGTGCGGCTTTACTGTATGTGTTTGCATACGGTTTGAAGTTTGAAGTTTGAATTTATTCACAATACCATAATAATAGTCATAATAATACAATCGAATTAAGTGGGTAGAATGAATGGGTCCCCCAAGGAAGCTAGGAAAGCTTATAGGTGGGGGCCCATAGTTCATATAAGGGTAGTGGTACAGTCAATGGAATAAGCAGTTACCATCCGTAAAGAGATGGTGAACCTTTTTAAGTACTGAGATTGGAGGAGTACTTAGCATTGTCATTTTTGGTCAATGAGCTACATTTTTGTTATCAACTGGAGGAGGCTGACCACTTTTTTTCCATAGTTGCACTTTGAAAGAGCAAGTTTGAATCATGGCCATTTTTGCTTTGTCGTTTATCAACCCCCTCTAACTATACAGTAGGAGCAAAAGCCATTTTCAACTTTTCCTCAAATAGCATGTAAAACCTGTCTTAAAGTCAGACTGAAGTGATCTATAACTCCAAGCACTGCCAAGCAAAAAGGCAACATGGAACAGCAGAAGTTAAAATATCAAACTTTAGTCGTCCTCTGAAGAGACAATGCATCAAAGCACTGGTGAGCTCAAAACACAGCATATCTACTCCTCTGTGTTCATTCTGACTGAGTTCAACAGCCGAACGAGTTGCACTTCCATCCCTTGAGCCAACGCAGGCAGCCAAACAAGCTGAAGCTTCAACAAGCCACAAGCCACAACCCACGTCTCTCATGGCACTGATCCTCTGCCTCTTCATCTCAGTCTGTGCACATCTCAAACACACATGCACACAGTCATCCATGGCAAAGGAATACAAGGAGAGGGGGGCAGAATCTGGGTGGAATTAATCCTTCAGCTGTCAATTGGAGAGGTCAGTGGAGGGGGTGGGGATGAGTTAGAGCAAAGGTTTCAAGGGATAAGAAGGTTCAGTGAGAAACTGCTCTTCCTTGCCCTTTCATGGTGAATCATATCCCATTAAGTGGGTTTTGTCCTGTGATGAGGATGCTGCAGGGACTCCTCAACAATCCCATTACAGATCATAAAGGGAGCTGGGGATGTGGCCTGAGTATACTCAGGCTGCTCCTCTAAGGCTGCCAAGCTTCTTGTGAATGGCGACCGCACAACATCTGTTAGAGGTCTTTAATTCCAGGTGAATGTTGTTAGACTTTCCTTTAAACTCTGTGTCCCCCTTTGATGCTTCTTATCCACTGGTTAGCATCACACAGACTGGTTTGATTGAGCTCAAATTTGACTCCGGCTTGATATATATGTGCACCAATGCCAGTCTGGCATACAGAGTATATGGAGTTAATGCTACACTGGACTAAAAAGATCATGGGTGCGTTATGGCGTCCTTAATTCCTTCTTTCCCCCTTCATGCATCCTTCTTCATCAATTTTAGCTTTTGTCAAACCAACTTCAGCTGTCTGAATGCTGTAAGAAATAAGTCTTGAGTCCATTTTAATCAGTTGTTTTAAATTATATTAAATTGTGAAGGGGATCACTTACAGTGATGAGCCCTGCAATAATTATGCAACAAGACCGCAGTTCTTGCTGTACCTTGTGAACACAGTGGCGCCCTCAGCAGCGATCCTTACATTTGCCAAACCTGTTTATCAAGGGCAAACCTGAGTGCAAAAACGAATTATGCTCTTTCATTAGACGAGATTTGCAACATTCGTATTGTTGCAAGTTGTGGAGAAACTAGGTACTGAATGGTTATTGTGCCTTTTACACAGGATTAGTTTAGAGATTTGTTAAACAGTTCTAAATGTGACCCAAAAGAAAAGCAATTCAAAGATTTGGATACAACTTTGGCATTTATTACCACTGTCTGACTTTTATCATGTCGT